>NC_027748.1:28045451-28083115 GCF_000695525.1 Brassica oleracea var. oleracea | reverse complement strand
GGGTTTTCTTGGGTTTCTTTCCCTTTTACTCGATCATATCGATTCCATGTGTTGGATCCCCTTCCTCTTGGGTTGTTACTTCTTTCATGGTTGCGATTAAATCGATGACCACGACCACGACCACGACCAAAACCATGATTGTGACCACGGCCACGACCACGCCCACGATAAGAATAATTTCCTTTTTCCGGATTTTTTATATCCGTTGCATTCACCTCAGGAAATGCTTTGGTTCTCGTGGGTCGGACATTGTGTTTTTTAATGAGGAGTTCATTATTTCTCTCCGCTATTATAAGCGCCACAGCGAGTTCAGAGAACTTCGTATAACCACAATTTCTATATTGTTCTTGTAGAACATAATGATTTTTGTGGAACGTTTGGTAAGTTTTCTCGAGCATTTCTGCTTCCGACATAGGTTTACCGCAATAATATAATTGCGCCGCTATCCTCAATATAGCGGAATTGTACGTTTCCACTTTTTCAAAATCTTGAAATCGTAGATTTTTCCACTCATCGAGTGCATGGGGGAGAGTAATTTTCTTTTGGTTATCAAACCTCTCCTTCAGAGCTTTCTAAATATCTAAGGGATCTTTGGTTCTCACATAATTATGCGTAAGATTTTTATCTAGATGTCTTCTCAGAAATATCACGGCCTTAGCTTTTTCATGAGAGGTTGATATATTGCCTTATTTTATTGTTTCGAGTATTTTCTCAGAATCTAGATGAAACTCCATGTTTGTAACCCATGCCGTGTAGTTTGCCCCAGTTACTTCCAAGACCGGAAACTGAAGTTTCTCAATTTTTGCTGTTTGTATTTCTAAAGCACATAAACAAAAATTATTAGAATATTATTAATATTAAAATGAACCGTTTACATTAATCATGCAAGCAATTACAAGGAGAAACAATGTAAAGAAAAGTAAACCGATATTTATCTTAAATTATCCCGGAGCAAATTTTCCAACGAATAAACCGTAAATAGAAACACAAATAAAAATTGCACATAAAATCAAAAATGCGCGAATCATCTTTCTTGAAATGAAAAAATCGGAGGAGAGCGATTTGAAAATTTTTGAGAGAAGATGAAATGTTTTGGATGAGGAAATGGAGTGAAAATGAGTTGTATTTATAGATGAAAATTACTATTCATGACCGTTGGAGAAAGTGAAAATTTTTCTTTGTGACCGTTGGAGTTAAATCGAGTGCACCAAAAATCAGTCTGAAAATATTGTATTAAACAGTCAATCAAATCTATAAAATTTCATAAAAATTAATAAAAGTAAAAAAATTACGGCAATGAAATATTTATGTTATGACAACAAATCATGCGACGGCTCAGCCGGTCAATGCAGAGTAATAAATAAATTATGCGGCGGCTCGGCCGACCAATAAATAATAAACAGAATATAAAGCGGCTCGGCCGACCGATAAATTAATTAAATTACTAATAAATAATATAGACGGTATTCCGGCCATTATAACATGATATAAATAATAGTAGAGGCGGTATAATGACCATTATAGCAGGGTATAAATGATACAAATAAATTTTACAAATTAGAGAACGATCGTGTTGATAACATGTTATGAAAAGAACCGAAATTTTATTGTATCGCAGGAATTTAAATAACAATGAAATTTTATACCCTTAGAAATAAAATAACACTGATTTATAATAGAGAAAATTTATTATTTAGGGAGAAGAGAAGTGTTTGGTACGAGTTATAAACGATCGAAATCAATCGTTTATATAGACGTTAAAAAATAGGATTTACTGTGCAAATAGTGCAGCGGGCCCCACATTTTTTATATTTTCAACATTTTGGTGCGCCTCTCTTTTTGACTTTTGGTGTGTCTCTCTTTTTTGACTTTCATAACAGAGATTATATTTTTCTTCTGACTTATTTACTCTCATTTTACTCTAATTTATGACCAATTATAGTCTCTTTTTTTGGCTTTTTATTTTAATTATCACATTTTTCCTCCCAATTTCTCCACTTTTGTTTACCTTCAATTACTCTAACAATTACCAATCACACCTCTTATCTTTTATTTCTGAGAACTAACATGGAATGACAACAAAATAAAAATATACTCCCTCTGTTCCTAAAAGATGTATGTTCTGGAAAAAAAAATTGTTTCAAAAAGATACATTTTTTACTTTTTCAATGTATGATTTTATGAAAAATTGTAAGTTTCAAAAAAATTAATGGTGTTTATTGAATTTCTATTGGCTAAAAATTATGAAAAATTGTTATTCACAAAAAACATTGCATATTTAATGAGTTTTCTTAATATATGTGAAAAGTGTAGAATATGCATCTTTTAAAAACAGAGGGAGTATGATATATGAATAAGCCATTACCACTATGCAAGATTTGATGTGATTATATGACTGTGACTAAAAACCTAAGTTAAAAAACAAATTAATAAATTCACTCTACCAAAAGCCGCCACCACCAACTCAGGAGAGCAAGATTGAAGCGATGCTCGATAAAGTTCTTGAGGGACAACAGAGCTTGACGATGGACTTCAATGACAAGATTGACTCTGTTTAAACCAACCTGAACACAAAGTTTGAGACTTTGAGCACTCATGTGAAGAAGCTAGAGATGCAGGATTTTCAGACAAGATAAGCTGTTAAGAGGCAAGAAGCCTTAACAAGAGGGGTAGGAGATGATGTGATGAAGCATCACGTGAATGCCATCATAGATGATGATTTCTGGTAAGTGGTGAAGCAGGAGAAGCTTCAATAAGGAGATTTCGAAGTGGAAAGCTCGATGAGCTTCAGCGGATCGCATTGGTGTCGATCGACGCCAGACTTTTGACATCGATCGATGGACTTCAATCAAAATCGATCGACGGTCTCTCCAGAGCATCGATCGACGACACCTACGGAGTCGACCGCATCTTGCAATGTCGTGAGGATTATGACTCACGAGGAGTTCGCAGCAAGATACCCACATCCGCCCAGCCCTGTTTATGTCAACATCGATCGGCAAACTGGTCCTGCCATCGATCGACAGAGAGAGACCACCATCAATCGCCAACCTCCAGCGCCCATCGATCGATGCGCACCTCTCACATACTGAGTACAGATGCCAAAGATAGACATCGCCCGTCTAAATGCACTCAGGCCATAACCCAATCCTTCAGTTAACCCTCCAGAGACCACCAGCACACATTTAGATGATGCAGTAGAGCCTATGGAAGTTGATAAGGCTCCTATGGGGAGAACCTTGAGGAAGAGAAAAGGAAAGGTTGCTAAGCATCTGAAAAGGGAAGCTAATGAGAAGGAGATGGAAAGTTTCCAAAAGATAGTCTTCATGATTCCATTAGAAAAATCATTCGAGGAAGCCTATTTTACCCACAGATTGTGGATGTTCTTCAGAGAGACTAGAGAAACTGAAGAGGACATTAGGAGAATGTTCTATGAGGACAGAGAAAAGATGATGAATAAGATTACACTGAAGAAGAAGAGTGATCCTGGGAAGTTTGCAGTACCATGCACGGTGAAGGGTATTGAGTTCCCACATGCATTGTGCGACACTGGAGCATCGGTCAGCATCCCACCTAGGGTTATGGCAGACCATCTGGGTCTGAAGGTGTAGCCTTCCAAGGAGTCATTCACGTTTGTGGATTGTTCTCAGAGAAGCTCAGGAGGAATTGTAAGAGACCTAGAGGTGCAGATTGGTAATGCCCTAGTTCCAGTGGATTTCTATGTCTTGGATATCATGCTGAACTGGAACTCTTCTCTGTTGCTTGGGAGAGCCTTTTTGTCAACAGTAAGAGCAGTGTGCAACATACAAACCAACCAGTTGTGCATGACACTCATAGACCCCCATATTTACTACAATCTCATTCCAGTTATGAAGCCACAGGCGTCCTCCAGAAAAATTGATAATCCAGGACTCATCGCAGCATGTCACTGTGGAGCTGAGTATGAGACAGATTATTCGGCGTCGATCGAAACTCATACCGCTACATCGATCGACAGTGCCAACAAGAAATTGATCGACATTCCCGAAGAAGAATCAGTCGACAGTAATCCAGGAAATTGGGAGAATGACTACTATAATCCCACCATGGCGGCACACACCAGAGACAACATGCGTATAGAGGAGCATGACGAAGATTATGAGGAGGAACGAGCTATAGAGTATAGAGCCATTCTTGATGAGGAAGATGAACTTCTCCACCATTCCTCTTGGAAAAGGAATGTGCCGTTAATCGACAGAACAGTCCCAACATCGATCGACACTCATCCTCATCAGACAAGCCGACAACGAACATCGACCGACATTGCCTACTACCCAGCGATCGACACTGGAGTCAACCGTGCACGAGAAGGATATTACTTGATTGGCAGTTGGGCAAATGATCACCATCACGAACGCTATGCAGTAGAAACTACAATTCATGAGCCAGGAGCAGACAATCTCCTCTTGAAACAACACAACAGTCCAGCGCATCAGCAAAGGCTTACAAACGAGTTCTATGACACATCTGGTGAAATAGATGATCGTTTCAAACAGAAGTCTCGACAGCATACACAACCGTTGATCGACATCATCGATCGACATACGTCCATAATTTGGAAAAATAGCCTATGACCGTGATGGCACTAGGAGATTCCACTGGGAGGAGAAAGATGAGTATGGAGTCTACAGAGATGAGCAGGGACATGCCAGAGATGTAGATGGACACATCATCAGAGTATCCAAGGATGACATCAGAAGTATTCTGGAGAGAACTTCAAGAGATGAGCACAACTACCTATGTCTTCCAGAGCATGCTAGGTTATTCACACAGACCAAGTTGGTACCAGAGATCTACACCAAGGATGAGATGAACGAGATGTTCTATGGAGTCTGTGGAGCCCAAGAAAAGAATGAGGGCGACTTCCAGATGAAGCTTGATGGTGTCTACTACCCACTGAATGATAACATCAGTTGGCTGACTACATTCATGGAGGAGATGAGGGAAGACATAACCAGGATACAAACACAACGTGCAGCCGAAGCGACCGCACCACCGTCGATCGACAGACATCACTCAACATCGATCGACGACGACCTCACACACTCGAATCCGATGAAGCCTCAACCAGATTCCTACAACAGAGCAGAGATTGATCGGTTGGTAGAAGGGATCTACAGAACTCTGGAAACTACAGAAGAGAGGCTTGATAGGAGATGTGATGACATATATTTCCCAATGGACCTTACAATGAGTTCTTTGACTTCTCAGATAGAAGCAATACAGAGGGAGATAATAGAGATTCTGAGATACATTTCTCATCGACCAGAAGCATCAGCATCGATTGACAGACGCAACAACAAATCGACCGACAGTCACAGACGAACATCGGTCGACAAAGCTACAAACCGATGCAGGCTAGTACAAAAGATGAAATCATACATGTCTGATCCACACAACCATGGAGAGGAGATCTCAAACGACGCATACGCCACACTTATGAGACATCAGTTCAACCTTGAGAGGCTTGGAGACGGATTGCAGAAGATGGAGAACACAACTGCATCAATGAAGAACAAATGGCGCAGAGGAGATGAAGCAATACGACACTTCACTGGTACATGGTTCAATAAGCGCAGAGAAGAGATGGACACTTGTTTCCCAGCAAGTTCCAGCTTTCAACATTACTAGCCAAATCACCTCCAAAGTCAAGCTAAATGACTATAACAAAGCGCTGAGTGGGAGGCAACCCACTATTAGGTAATATTTAATTGGTTTTATTAGTTTAGTATTTATGTTGGTTTTTAGTTATTGCATGTCATAAAAAGAAAAACAAAATAAAAAAGATCCGAGTACACGATTACGATGAGTATCGACCGACGAAACACTGCCGACATCGATCGACAGAACATCACTTGCCACGGCCGATTGCAACACCTTTACATCGATCGACATCTAATTCGGTCTGGTATATCGTTCTTACTTGTTACATTGAGTCGTTATGCTTTAGATTATTCACATAACTCCGACTGAATTTATACTTGGGACAGTGTAGTTTAAGTCTGGGGAGATGTTTACTGATATTAATTTATTCACGAGTCTTATTAAAATGTTTTCAAAAAGATTTTTTATTGAGTCAAGAAGGGGATGATGAACTTGTTTGATTTTTTCTTATTATCTAACCACACCATTTTAGATTTACTAGATAGCACTAAAGATACCAAAGTGGATCAACCTGTCAACTATGTTACACTTGCTGAGAATGTTTGAAGGAACCAAAGCTGACCTCCAACCTAATTGAGCTCAATTCTGCTTGTCTTGGGGCTTGGTATACATGGGATCGGATTCTTCAAACAAGTATGGAAGGTAAAGCCTTGTGTAGATTTATCACCCTGTCTCTCTCTCTATTTTCGAAATATAGAGATATAATTATAGATATAGCTTAAATATATATATATATATATATATATAATAATAAAGTTAGAAATAGAAAAAAATTAGGAGGTTCGAACAAGATTTGGTGGCTACAACCATTAAGGTTTGCTTCATAAGAATTATATAGGTAAAAGATTAAAACATGACTTGGTGGCTAAAACCATTAAGGCTTGATTCACAAATAATCCTAGGATATAGGTCAAAAAGAAGTAAACATGATTTGGTGGCTAAAGCCATTAAAGCTTGATTCATGGAAGCCTGTCCAACCCTGGTCAATAATCTCGCAATAAAGCAGATTTTGACTAGGGGAGAAATTAGAGAGAGAGAGGATATGAACTATTGTTTACCTGCAAGTCCAGATACTTGTTTGAGCATCCTTGCATCTTGTGATTGATACCCCTAAGGTAAAGCCTACACTTTTAATTTATGCAAGAATGGAGGTTGGTAGAGGGGATTGTCAGACATGATTTGCTAAGTTGTTGACTAGATGAACTTGGTTGGTAGACTAGGATATGATATAGTGTGCTTCTGAGATTAGGACTTTCTAAGGTGTTGATTCTAAGTTTTAAAATTTTTGAGTCTCTGCTGTTTTCAAACCTCTTTTATAGAGACTGCATGTGTGTTTTGCTTAAAGACAAGCAAAACGGTAAGTATGGGGGAGTTGATAGACCATGGATTTGACCCACTTTTGCCCATGGTTTATAAGTGTTTTAATTACTATTTATTATATTATAGAGTCTATTAATTATATAGGATCAGGAGTGATTTGGAAGAAAGTGATGATTTTGGAGCATTTTGGAGATATTCGGAGTAAGCACCTGAGATGACCATCGAGCACGACCATCAGTCGACATTGAAGAGGAATAATCGATCGATGTTCACATCTTGATATCGATCCACAGCGAAGCGCGCAGAAAGCCCGTTTGGTCTCAGCCGACTTAGAGCCCAAGTCTTCACCAATTTACAAGATTACCCCTAACGAGTTTTAACCTAATTATATAAGCTTTGCCAACATGTTAGAGGCAAAATGTGCTTTCTTGTTTTACTATTTTCACAGCTAAAGGTTTTCTAGGATTTTTAGTAGATTGTAGAGAAGATCCAAAGAGATTTGTGATTGGAACTCCATTGATATCTATATATTTATCTATGCAGTTTTTATACCTTATTGCTATTATGAATTGCTTAGCCATGTGTGAGTAGCTCTCTTTGTTAGATTTAAGGTTTAAATAGGTTATGAGGGATTAGCCCCAACAATAGATTTCTAAGTTGTGATATTCATCTTTAGGATTTTCATTGATGCATGGTTCTAGATTAGCAATCTAGAACTTGCCCTAGGAGTTGTTGACATAAGCGATAGCTTGCATCTCACCCTGAATCCATCCTAACTGAGCTAAGATTGCTAGAGTAAGGCGAGAGCTGATCTAGGAAGCTTAGTGAGCACATTCAACCTGCGCATTAACGCTTGACCAAAAGTGTCGATCGATATTCCAATAGAATAATCGGTCGACGTTTCAACAAGTGTATCGATCGATATTCCTATAGAATAATCGACCGACACTGGTCAATAAACAAACCTAGAAAGCGAGAGCCTAATGGTTTGTTATTAAGTGTTGAGCTCTATAATATCATGCATACAACTTATTAGGCATCTGTTGGATTATAATCTTGATTACCTGAATAAAAACCCTAATTCTAGCTACTTTCATCTAAGTACCAAAACTCCAATCAATCAATCGAGCAATTAACTTGCTCACAAACCTATCTTTTACATTTAATCACAATCAACCTAGCTTAATCAACTTAATTAGATTTATTAGGTTCCCTAACTCCCTGAGAATTCGATCCCTAAGTACTACAACTGAACCTCTTATTTGAGAGAGTAATTCACTCCTTAGGGTAATTTGAGTGAGATCAAAAGCACATTAGTTTCTGCATTATTTGAAGAAGTTGCAACCAGAGTTTGTTTCTGGGACCGCCAAGAGATCGCGGTTCTATCAATCGTAAAAACATAGCCGGTTTGCGATCGAGCCTTATGAGGATCTGATAAGTATCCAGCATCTGCAAAACCAACCATACCAAACTCTGGTTTTCTAAAATAAATTAACCCTAAATCAACTGTACCTTGGAGGTAACGGAATACATGCTTTATTCCGTCCCAGTGCCTGCAAGTAGGAACAGAACTATATCTTGCTAGTAGGTTAGTAGCAAAAGCAATATCAGGTCTGATATAGTTTACAAGATATAACAGCCCACCGATAGCACTCATATAAGGTACTTCAGGACCTAATATCTTCTCGTTATTAGTGTGTGAAAAGATGATTGCCTACCATGAGATCGTTTCTTCTTCTGTTTGATTAGTTGGTGCAGCTGCTTCATCCCCGTTTGTAGTTGGATCACCATCTCCGTGAGCTGTTCATTGGTGAGGCTGGTTGGATTAGAACGTGTGAAGTAGGAACTTATACGCTTTTGCTTCCTGACAGGCGTCTTTTGTTCTTGGCCGGTTTAGGTTTGAGTGATTGTTTAATACTAACATACTCCTTATTCCCAACTCGTTTACCCCGAGCTTTGGGCGCCACATTGAAAGGCTCCGATGTAACTCCACCTGGCCACATTGCTTTGTTGAAAGAGTGTTGGTCATCTATCAACTGTTCCAAGTAAATGACACAGTCTTCTTTGGGATCATTTGGCCACACTCCCTAGCTTGGTTGTGATTGGCTTTCGATGGGAATAACCGGTGTAACTTGAAGCTGCAAGCGAAAAATATTTAAATAAAGAAGTGTTTTGTATAGGAAACTGTTAAGATTTAAGAGAAACTATTGACTTACATCGGGGGAAAATTCCAGATGTCTTTGGAATAGATGGAGGGATGTTGTGGTAGATGACGATCTTCTAGGTCCATAAGTGTCAGTTGGAGCCGGGATATAAGAGAGCAGCTGTGGTATGGCACAGAATGCCACCAATTGTAGTGATAGTGGGAATCTTTGAAGTCTGAAACTGTCCTTCTTGAGCTTACGGATTAGTGTAGCGAAAAGGTCTGAAAAGGGGTTACGAAAAACATATGAAAATGGAGATAGGCGAAGGAATAAGAAAAGTTAGAGAAGAAGGAGGCGAGCGAGAAGGAGTAAGGATTGATGGTTTCTTCGATTTGATGAAGAAGAAGGAGAGTGAATTGCGATTTGATGAAGAAAAAGGAAAGAAAATCACGATTTTACTGTTTGTGCAACTGAGATAAGCATAATAAGAATAAATAAAAACCAAAGTACAAAAGTTTAATAACTATTTAATAAAAGTATATATTTTTAAAAAAATTCAAAATTAAAAAAAAAATAGATTTTTGAGTTATTTAATAAAGAGACTTTTGGACTTAGTTAGAATAGTCAGTTAGTTCTTTCTAGTTAGTGTTAGTCTTAGATTAAGTTGAAGGTACGTAGGACATTGCATATAGAGATAGTGTGCCTCTGGAACAAATATCCCAATGTATAATTCCAAAGTCATAATGTCTCGCAGAGAGTAAGAAATTCAATTTATATTCCTATAACAAAATACCAAACCCATACTACTGCCACTGTTGGAACCAATGTTTTTAAACCCGACCCGAACACTGAACCAGACGATTTACCGGGTCGGTGGCTCGACCGCGGTCGAACCGCGGGGTAATAAATGAATTAATTTTATTATATAATAATATATCAGTTATGTAAATAAAAATATAGAAACTAAAGTTTAATATTTTCTAAATGTTTTTATAAACATAAAATAATAGTTTGAATATGTATATTTTTATGTTTAATAACATATAGAAAATACTTAACTTTAATTTCTATATTTTTATTTTCATTTGATATACAAAATATCAAAAAATAGTTTAGACTATTTCTAATTTTGTCTAACAAGGTAAGAGTTATGACATCTAAAAAAGACATAAAATTTATAAATATTTAAATGTTTAATGTGAATAATAAATTAAATTTCAAATACAAAATAAACCAAAAGTAAAAAATCATTATAATAAATTATCAATAACGGAAATAAACTAACACTAAATCCAAATCACATCAACTAGTTTTGGTTCTCTCTACCATCGTTCACTTTATTTTCTTCAAGTGACATAGTGAAATCTTCGTTAAAATCTAAAAATCACAAATATAAAACTGAAAAGGAAAAACCTAACTTTTTTTGTCAGTATATAACTTCTTAATTAGAAATTTAGAATATAAAACATAATCTAAAAAGATAATTAAAAAAAAAAAAAACTTAAAAGTTATTTATTGGTTCAACCAGTGGTTCAACTGGTATCGGGTTCTGGGTTTTACTGGATTTTTGTGGGTTTTTGCGGATTTCTAAATATTGGGTTTTTCACAAAACTCAAACTGGATTTTTTCTCGGTTGCCGGGTTTACCGGTTCCCGCGGATCCGGGTCGGGTTTCAAAACACTGGTTGGAACCTATACAAGAAAATATGCGAAGGAATATTTAATTATATAATTTTGCTTTTGGTCAACTTATATAAGTCATTCTCTGTGCTTTCAATCTTTAATCTTAAAGATCCGCGCCTTGCGCGGAATCAACATTATATATATAAATTATTTTATGTATTAAATATTCTTACATATTATGAAATAATTAACATATATTAAATAATTAAAGTTCAGTAACTATTAAATATATAATTAAATTGGTGCGAACATATAAATTAATTTTATTAATCAAAAAAATATTTTTTTTTATATTTGATAGGATATGTAATTAAATTTAAATGATACTAACATAGATAATATATTTTAGTATATTTTTAATATTAATGTCTATTAAATGATGATCTCTACTCATATAGTTTTATCGATCATTTATATCTCTTATAAAAAAAATTTAAATTACTGATAACAAAATTTTCATTATGGAATTAATAGTTTTAGTAATTTATAATTAAAAAAAAATAAGTTGTCAATGATCGTTCAAAACTTTTATCAAAAAAATTGTTCAAAGTAAATTTTAAAACTAAAATACTGTATTTTATATGGTTTATAGTTTAATTTAAAACGATATATATATTAATCTTAAATATTAATTAAATTAAACTTTTACTTATATAATTTTTGTAATCATTTGTATTTTGTCATAACAAAATTTTTAAACCATGGATCATAAAATTTGAATGTGAGACTCTTAATAGTTTTAATAATGATGAATTTATTATTAGTTTAATAAAAAAATTATCTATACTATTAAAGGAGGATCCTATTGTCATAATTACCTTAGGGGCATGTTTCCTTCACTAACATTGCATGTTTCATTAAGGGCAATTAAGTAATATTAATAACAAATCTATATTGGGTCATTATTTTTGGATCCAGCCCAAATCAAATCTCTCTTGGGCCATTTGGGCCTATTAAAAAATCAGATTCAATTCTCACCTTTTTTTTTCCTTTGGACCATTGAGTCCAAGTTCAAATAATTTTTTTTCAACTATTCTTAATTATTATTTTTTCTTTTCTTAATATAATTTAAGCATTCATAAAAATAATTGAATTTTTTTATTGAAAAGTATAAATCTTTATTAAAAGTATATAATTTTTTAATTAAAATATTAACCCCATAATAAAATTAATTTATCAGAGTTATACCAACTTAATTCATTAAAAAAATAAAGTTTAATTTTTTTAACATAAATAGTCATTTAAAATGAAATACGATAAATAAAGATAAAATTTTTAAGTCTTTTATAAAATAAAACACAAATATATGAAAATATGACATTTACTAAATATTTGTCAATTGAAAAAAAAAACAAAAATAAACCCGCGCGGGTCAAAATCTAGTTATATAATTACATCAAGAACATATTTCTCTAACAGTGATTACAGGTGGTTATAAAAAGAACTTCTGATCTTTATTAAACTTTGATCAATTTATTAAACGATCATAGTCGTCGCAGCGGAGGAAAATCGAAATCGATGTCGACGCACTCGTTTCGTTGAAGCAGGCAATTTGAAGGAGAAGAAGATCGAAGATGGATCCGGAGCAGACGTTTATAAGGGTTCAGGAGAGGTTTTCACAGATCTTAAATCCAAGGATTAGGGCTTTGTTAGAGTATACATTCCTCTTCGTCGCCATCACTTTGTTCTCCATCCTCGTCGTTATGCACGCCAACTATGTTCAGCAGGTACTCTATTCACTCTCTCTCTTTTTGTTTTTACTTTTCATTCGTAAAAGATCTGAACTTTAATAAGTCTGAAATTAGAGTTTGTATCATTTTTTTTTCTCGTTTGATCAGACTTTTATGTTAATTGTGGAGCTTAAGCCTATAAATATTGATAGAAGGTATTTTGATTTGGAGACTAGTGTTATATCCTTCTCTAAGGTCATAGAATCCGCCCCAAGATACATTTCTGATTTCTTTATGTTTACGGCAAATAGATAGAATACAAATTCACATTTTGATTTCTTTGTGGCACACTTCAATTTTAAGCCTGGTTGTTCAAGTGAGCTGACTGGAGTAGAGTTATCTGAAGCAGAGCTTTTACAAATCAAGGTATGTAATGTAACCTCTGATGCGAGTTTGCTTTATTTTCCTGGCACCCGTTTAGTTGATAAATTTGTCTTCATCCTTAGTTCTCTCTACAACATATATGGCACTAACTTATCTGTGTTGTTGTATAGATAACAAGCGCGGGGTTGTGGTCACGTACTGATGAAAGCACCGCTGCTCATGTTCCTCAAGTTGAAGCTTCAGCTGACAACTTAGAACAAGTCTCAAAGAATGATCAAGGTGATTCTTTATCTTCAGGAGTAGACTCTGGTTGAGTTGGTTTAGATAGGGGCTGATGCTGCTTCTTTTTTAAATCATGTAGAAAGCTGTGCTACTGAAGAGAATGCTGATGATACATTTTTCAAAATTGACAAGGAAGATCCCCGGACTAGTTTCTCCGTGTCTGCAAAAGAGACTGTCAGAGCAGCTATTCTTCCCTTTCCCAAAAAGTTTTATAGGCGCATATCTTTCGTTTTGCTGCATACAGCACGGTTCCTCAGAGGTGTTAGAAAAATATGGGTGAGTTGTCTCTTTAACTGACTTAGAATATCCCCGAATAATTAGTTCCTCTTTGTTTCTTTTACTTTTGTTTCTCAAAATATGACTTAGATCTTGCTTACGGCTGTTATATATAAGCGTTTTATCTCCTCTGCGAGGTTTCTGTTGAATATTCTTGGCAACAATTATCATGATTCTTTTGTTCGGAAATATATGCTACTGGAAGATTTAAGTGGCTCAATTGTTAGGGTGTGGAATTTTTTCATTATTGCCTCCCTTTGTTTTGTGAGGAAAATGAACTTAGGTCTAGTTACAGAATTTGGCTCTTTAAAGATATCTATATTTTGGTGGCACAGTACTTTATGATCTGTTGAGTTTTTTTTTGTCTTTGACTAAACAAATTATTTTGCTCTTCAAAATTTTAAATGCAGAACGTTATTGCCATACCGCTGAATCTTAATTTGCCCAAACTGTTTCATGTGCTGTATATGGATAAGGTCAACTACTATGCAGGTAAAAGCCTTCTCAATAGAATCTCTATTATATATCTATAGTGGTTTTGTTCTTCATATCTAATGAACCCATCAGACAATGATGAGCCTTTCTACCAATGAAAAATTGAATCTGAATGCAAACATTACATTGTTAACATTTCTTGTTCCAGATAGGCAAAGTACCAAAAGTTTCAATTTTCATTTATGAGGTTTAGGGATTAGAAGAGGAAAATCACACAAGTTGGACTTTTGCTTTGTTTTGGGTGGGAAGATGTATGCACTTACTGCTGTGGTATGTTTGAAATTAATTTGTTTGTCGATTGTTTGTGACAGTTCAATGGCTTGAGAGAAGAACTCAAGAGTTTGAGCCAACATATCTATATACTATGGAAAAGGTAAAGATTGTTCTCTGTTACGAATTCAAAGCTGACTAGCGGAAGATCCATGAGCATCTTATACCCTAGAATAAACTATTTTGTTAAGGAAGATTTAAAAAATGAGGAACTCTTCAGTTGAAATTCTGGTTCGATCTTACAGTTGCTTTGCCCTATTTCCATATAGGGTTACTTTTTGCTGCCTGATGAAGCAAAGTCACGGCATAACATTCACACTGCAAATGTAAGCGTATCAGCACGGCATCCCTGCTTTGGCAACAGGTAATACTCATGTTATTGCCCCTCGTTATGGAAACAATTAAAATTTAATTGGATAGGCTGGATCCTGATGATGAGCTTCGTAAAATTAAAATTAAATTGTTTTTGCAGGTGGCAGCAACTTACTATAAACAGAGTTGTAGGATATGATACAATTATAATGAATAGCTTGCAGAACTCTGCTGGTCAAGGTAGGTATTAGCTGTTTGTCTGGTTGATAGAGCCCATGCAAGTTTCATTAATCGTGGGTCTCTTCATTTTGCAATTAGGCAGAGCGAAGTTATATATCTGCATCCTTCTAGGCCTGTGATTCCTTGCTTTTGTAGCTTGTGTGCAACCTATTTCCATCTGGAAGTTTAGCATACTCTAACAAGAGACTCTCTGTTTATATTTTATTGATACCTTAATTATCATCTAGGAAATGCATGAAAATGCATAATGTAAAATAATCACTGTCATTACCGCCTGCGCATGTCCCTTTGATTATTTTTATCTATATGCTATTGTGAAAGCTGGAGATTTCACCTCATATAACTGCGAACTTCACCCATTACAGGTTACATGTACAACTTTCAGACAAGAGAGTTTTACAATCTTAGTTACTCCCAAGAACTTTCTGAAGGTTCTTCGCAATTTGGAGGTATGTCATGTTCTGTATCATGAACAACATATGTTAAAAAGTTTACCTTGAATCTCTCAAATCTCTTTAGTGTGAGCATCATGTTGGATTGGAAGATCTGGTTAAGGCGGCGTTAGTAGCTCTTGCAACTTTCTCTTTAGATCAGTATAACCATTTGCTTACGTAATATCATTATTCCGGGCTTATGCAGATTACTTGGTGACAAAATGTGGTGTCCTTATGATGTCTCTGTTTGTGTTTTTCACAACCACAATGTCTGTGTCATTCACTTTGCGAGAGACACAAACTCGCATGTTGAAGTTCACAGGTTTGTCTTTCTTCTGTTTCACTAGCCACCTAGCCGGTGGTTTCCCATCTTTGCTTCTCAAAATTTATCTTTGTTTGGATATCAATTTTTTGCAGTGCAGCTTCAACACCATGCTCAGCATCGGTTACCAACGTTTCAGTTGATCTTTGTGCACGTGATTGAATCCCTCGTCTTTGTACCGGTATGCATACACATCCCTGGTTCGTTTTGTATTACAACATTTCAGAGTATTCTCTCGTGACTGACATAATATAATCATTTGAAATTGCAGATAATGATTGGGATTCTCTTCTTCCTGTTTGAGTTTTACGACGATCAGCTATTAGCTTTCATGGTCCTAGTTCTTGTCTGGCTATGCGAATTATTCACCCTGATAAGGTTTGGTCTTTCTTTTGCCTCAGTTAGCTCTCTTGCAACCAATTAAAAGTTTGTTCCTTAACTGATAATTAACAAAAGTCCTATGTTTTAAATGTTGTAGTGTTAGGACACCAATATCGATGAAGTTCTTCCCGCGTTTCTTTTTGCTCTACTTCTTGGTGTTCCACATTTATTTCTTCTCGTATGCATATGGTAAGGACTGATTAACTACTGTCTATATTTTTCAGAGACGTCACGTTCTAAATGTCTCTTACTGCTTAACTCTCTCAACAGGTTTTTCTTATCTAGCGCTAATGACAACCGCTGCATTCATGCAACACTTGATTTTGTATTTCTGGAACCGTTTTGAGGTAAACTTTGATCCCAATAGCTCTCAGTGGAAAGTTCTTTCTTTATCTAAATACTAAAACACAAAAGTCTGCAGGTACCGGCACTTGAGAGGTTCCTTCAAAGCCGACAGTCGCATCTTCACCAACATCCAGACTTCCACATCACTTCCTCAACAATCCTAGCGTCAACTCTTCACATCACAAGGCTGAACAGAACAACAAGAAACCGAGCTCCGTCTGGTCCAAACAACCCAACCCCAAACCAAAACACAGAATCAAGATCTCCAGCAGCAGCAGCAGTAGCGGATGCAGGAGACGAGAATCAAATGCAAAATCAACCGCAAGAAGTGAACACAGCAAACGCCATTCCTGTAGAGCCTAATCCGCACGCAGGCGCTATGAGCTCGTTCAGCTCGATGTTACTACGGATTTTAGGCGGTGCTTCCTCGGATGGATTTAACTCCTTTCTCTCGATGTTTAGGGATGTGAGAGATGAAGATGAAGCTCAAGTGTTCGCAGATACTTCCCCTCCGAACCCTCATCATGATACTCTTTAAATATATTCCTTTGTTTACTGTATATCGTTTTTTTTGTTCTGGTTTTCTGTTCCTTGTTGCTTGTATAGTCAGTGGCCAGAGAAATAAACATTTGGGATACAAACAGAGAGGCTTGATAGAGAAATGGCAAAACGGTTGGTAAAGAATTTATGACACTGTTTTGGAGAAAATGAGCTTTTATGCAAGTATTTGCAATCCGCATAAAACTATGATTAAAACTAGTGGTATTCCGGATCGTAGCGCCGGGTTCGTATGTTTTATCTTAAATGAATTTACAATTCATTTTACCGTCTCGGTGAAGAAAATATTTCAAAAATATGAATATGAAAATATGTTGAAAAAGAATGATATTCATTTGATAGTGGTTAGGGAGTATTACTTTGTTTTGAAGTTGATTAGTTCAAAGTGGAATATCATAAGTGGTTGTGACTAATTGATTCGATAAAAATAGAATAAAAAGCCGATATTCGTAACAAAGTTAATTTAGTTGGAATTTAAACATAAAGTAAAGTAGATGTTTTATTTAGAGAACATACGTATACTCTGTTAAGTACCATGTGGACAGTATATGGAAGTAACGGCATTTGAAGTTCTATTTTATAGACTAATTTGAATTTAAACGTGTGTAATAAGCACATGTGTTACCAGCTCGAAAGACATCTCATCATTAGTTCGTTGTATTTTGTTAGTAATTCTAGTAGATGGTTTGTCAAAATGTTGATGTTTATATTTTTGTACGCCTGTTTGATTTGAGCGGCCTTGACTAAAACTGTTGATGATTTCGTGATATTATGTTTCCCCTCGAAGAGTAGCTAGCACATGCGATGATATTTTCTTTGATTTTAAAAAGTTTTTTATAATGCTTGATAGTTGATGATTTGAATTCATTTTTTGAATTTTAATGAAGATAGCGATATTGAATTGGTATTTACCAGTGACTAATTATGCTAAAATTTTATAAGTAAAGTCTGAATTGCTAAATTTTATTATTTGTTAAGGTGGACCCATTAATTCTAAAAATGATATTTTTGAAAACTCAACTCATTATGGTAGAATGTGTAATGCCTAAAACATTCTTAAAAGTTTTATAAAAAAATCATTATACTTTGAGACAAAAAGAAGATAAATAATTTTGTTCTAAAAATTATTGTGTAACACTTATGAAGATTGCATCATGCTGTAATTTTCCTTTACTTGTAATTGATAGGTTTTATCCGGACCCGAAGACCCGAACCGGAACCGACCCGAAAATACAGGTTCGGGTCCGGGTCCGGGTCCATGCTAATTACCTATTGGGTCTTTTTTTTTTGGACCCGCGGGTCTCGGTTCGGGTCCGGGTCCTACCCGAGACCCGTTCGGGTACCCGAAGTACCCGCAAATAATTGTATATACTAGGTATATTTGGGTGATTGGGTATATTTTTGGTATTTCGGATTTTTTTTTAAAGTTTCGGGTTTGGATTTTCGGGTATAATTGTAGGTTTTTGGTGAAATTTTAGATTTTTAGAAAATATAATTTGGGTATTCGGGTAAAATTCGGGTATGTTTTGGGTTTTCGGGTCTGATTTTGGATAAATTTTTGGGTATTTTTGCGGTTCTTCGGGTATTTCTAGAGTTTTCAGGTCCAGTTCGGGTACTTCGGGTCTATTTCGGGTCCTAAATACCCGAACCGACCCGGATCCGAAATATACTCGAAAAGTTTGGATATTTTATGGGTATTGAAATTATAGACCTGAACCGACCCGAACCCGACAAGACCCGACCCAGAACCGACCCGAAAAGTTATAGGTACCTATATGGGTCTAAATTCCTAGGACCCGAAGGATCCGGACCCGACAATACCCGACCCGAACCCGACCCCAAGACCCGGATGCCCAGGCCTAGTAATTGATGTCATTTTGCTAAGTTAGAAATTTATTTGATATATTAGTTAAGGGAATCGTTTATAATAATTCTGAAATGACAAAGACGTAAATTATCAATCAAATTATCTAATTATATTATTTTTATTCAGCTGATTAGACCATTATAATAACACAAAATTAATTTTTATTTCTTAGTACCATAGAGATAAATTGATTACATATTCATATATAATCATTTGTTTTATAGTTTATCTCCAGATGTAATACATATAATAATGTTCATTTCCTTAATGCGTTGGAATTTTACACATACGTCTTAGAATCAATATTTAAATTTTCTTAATAATTAAAATTAATCTATACAATTTAATTTAACTGGGAGGAGATAGAGCCAAAACCAATATACATCACATTTTCCCCTCATTGTATAATTCCTAATACTTCCTAGAACTTGTACTCAGACCGGGGCGACTTGGTAGGATCACTCCACCTTTCACGGCCATCTCCATTGTATTCGCCACCTCGTCTAACTTAGCTCAATGAATTTTCCGACTCATTGAGAAAGAAACATAAATAAATAGGATTCTGAATCATTAACATGATTACTTATTCCTTATGCTATCTGGCGAGTAAATCATTTATCTATTTACTCTGTTTGGAACATAAGCTTTAAATTTTCTAGCAAAAGATACATTTTCAATCTTAGTTTGTATTTGAGATAGAACTGGACTTGACAATGGATCAACCATCATTTACATCAAGTAATGCCCAATTTAGATTAAGAGGAAGCACAACCATAGCGTAAACACCAATCTGCAGTCACATATCCGGTTGCACCAAACACAGTCCCATCGAAATCTACTCTTTTAAAACGCCAAATACAATAACATTTGGATTACTATCAAGTTATTTTTCTGAAAAAACAATGTGGGAGAAAACAAACTTGAGTGAACAAAATTCTGTTTACATTGTTAACCAAAAACATTCAAGGTAGTAGAAACTAAGATTAAACAATATTTAAAATACACATAACATCAAGACTGCTGGAAACGAAAAATGAACATCTTATTATTGAAGAGGCAGACTCGATTTTTTTTTTTTAATAAATTTTGTTATTGAGTTATTCTTGTTGGCAATGAAAAGTTTCCATTTTTGTTCACCGGCGCATTTCTCTTCAGCTTCGCCTTCCTTCTTCCAACAATGTCCTCGTAGTCCTCCTGCATCTATTTGTTATATAAGCTTTGTTAAATAACCAAAAAGAATGAATAGAGACAGCTTCGAACGTTATCAAACATTTATGGTTCTAAAAAGAGAGTGAAAGTTCTTGACAAAAAAAAAAGAAAAGAATGAAAGATACTCACTTTGGATAAGTCGGAGATAAATTCTTTTTTTTCTTTCAAAAGAAAAAAACTATGGTAAAAAATATTAATACTCTGTTTCCAAAAATTAGATTCATTAGATCACCTGATCAAAATAGAGTCATATGATATCATATCACTAAAGCCGGCGTCTTTATAGCATATACAATGAATATATGTTTTACAGGAATTAGAGTTTGACTAAGGGTTTTGACACACAAAAAAACACATATCATTGACAAAGGAAAAAAACCTTCAAATATGCTTGAACATCATGGAGATCATATCCTCTCTGTTTGATATACTCTGGAAACTCAAGAGATGGAGCTTTCAAGCTCCTACTGCAGTCGCTGATGAGCCTGGTTTAAGCCAGGTGAAGAATGCTTGTTTGTCCTATTAAAGGATAGAGAGAGAGAGAATGAGTTAAGCATTCACTGTGATAAACTTCCATCTTTGAGGTCTTTGGCTGCTTCGGTAAGTTCAATGAACTTATTAAAGCCAGAGGTTGCAGCTCCTCTGCCAAGAGCTGCTCCCTCGTTAACACATCCTTGCTGTTTGCTATAAACCCATCTGTTGTACCCGGATTAGTGATTACCAGTAGCAGTGCAGGTAAATTGGAACCACTTGTGGCATTGCCCCTAAAACAGAGGGCTATGTCAACCCTGGGTCATACTCGTTGAAATCATCAAGTATGATCTGCTGATCAGCTTTCTTAAGACCCTGCATCAACACCACAAAATGTTTCAGAGTCAGTGTCCGGCAATCCAAATATTTATATACACATATCTATGTGTTAAAGATGGTGCCATGGTCCTTTTTATCTAGACTCAGTCACGTGAGAATGTAACACGACTTTCAAATAGATGATATTGTAGACAAGACTCTGCCTTCAAGCTAATTGGTTATTCGAGAATATGGGAATTCAAATCACTTTGAGTTCCAAGATGCGTTGAAACTCCATGGGAGTTCCTTCTGGAAACAATGCATCATAAGTGTCTGCCACTGAATCTTAAGAAGTGCTTTAGCTCTGCTTATTTCACGCTCACAAATTCCCAGTAGCTGGCAGCAGTTGAAGTCTGCAATTATCACAAACTTCAGATTGAAAAGGCTAAAGTATATACAATAGCATACTGAAACACGAATACTTTATGATACCAACTGTGTGTTTTTTTTTTTAGCATAGGCATTATGATACCAAAATGCTTCATGCTCAGATAACATCAATAACAATTTTTTTTTAGAAAACAGAGACACCAGCAGAGATACATATCCGTAAATTGGCTAACCTATCTGGCAAGGGAAGGAATTTCTAGAAGAATTGTCTTCATGGCTTGCTTATCTAGTAACATCTATGAAACCAAGAACAAAAAAAAAACAAAATAATCATCTTCCAACTCTAAACAGATAAAAAAGAAGGCTATGATACATAACCTGCGAGAGGGACGTCATGCCGATTTACGCCAAAACCGCTAAGTCAAAGTTGTGTTGTTCATCGCTGGAAGATGGGATATTTGTACTCGAAGCTTCATCGATGAGGGCAATTGAATGATGCAGAGTGGGAAAAGTGGGTTAATCACGCAGAAGTTGGGAGTAAAGAACGTATCAATGCGAGGAGGAGACGTTAAGGAGAAGTAATAGACGTTTAAGTTTTCTGGAACTTTCGTCTGATAAAATACCAGGGTCTTAGGCGAGAAGGCGAGGAAACTTAATTTTACAATGGGCTTCAATTGTTTTCTGAAGCCCATACGCAAGTGTAAAGCAAAAACCCAAATATGAAAGCCTAATAAGAGAGATTTTGATGACATGTGTCTTTAATTGTCCCTCTTTCTTTCTCGATGATGTGGAAGTCTAAAAGAGAGAAAAGTCTCATTTATTTATATAGATACCTATCTACCTCCAATAAATTAACTATCTTAAACATGACTAGATGTTTTACCCGCACATACAAGATACGTAATTAGTACATCAATACTATTAAAACACAAACATTTTTATCTACTTACAAATAGTCTATGTCAAACCTTTATATTTAACTACTATTTCTACTTATGTATAACTTAATTATTATTCAATATATATTCTCACCTAAAATTAAGTAATAAATAACTGATCTATTAATTTTAAAAATAATAAATTCAATTTATATTAACACCAAATTTAAGTAACTAGTCAATTATATTTATTTATTAATAAAAAAAATTATGTATGCCTACTAATTCGTATATATACAATTGTACATTAGTCCAAATGCAAGAAATAAAATCTTCAGAATCCTCACCAAATGCATAATAATATAATTCTTATAGATAGAGTATTAATATTAGATACATATATATATAGTTAGCTAATATTAATATTTAATGATATGATGGAACATGTTATTATTAATATTTTTACGAGTATAGTTTTACGGGTTATTCCAACAAACATGAAAAATATTTATCAAATATAAAACTAACTAACAAAACAGAAAACACATTTTAAGTTAGGCGTGGGAGTCTATGTACCCGTTGGGATACGGGTTCGGTATTTTGAATTTTGGTTCTAATTTACATCCTATGTCTAATTCTGGTAAATTTGTAAGTACGGATCGGGTTCGGATATAACACATCGGTTTTGATTCTAATTTGTATCACATCGTAAGACTCATAAAGTAACCATCCATCGTTTGAATTCGGGTTGTATTGGTTCGGTTTGGATATATCTGAAGTTAAATTTAAAATTTAAAAGAAAAAATTGAAAATAAATACTTATTTGTAGAGAAATAGATATTTAAAGTAATTAATTAAAATTTAAATAGTAATTTTTAGATATCATTTCAAAGTAATATAGAATGGAATATATGAAGTACATATTTATGCTTCGAATATTTATATTTGTGATCAATTTGAATATCCGAAACGGTTTTCTGGATTTTATTCGGATATTTTGGTTTTCCGAGTTATCTGTTTGAGTTCGTCTAATAGCACTTCGGGTCCGAATAAGTTTTGAACCACTGTACAACATTCTTTTTGGTATTTCTTATATTTCAGAGTACGAATCAGGTTTTTTTGGTTTGGGTTTGGTTCGAACTTCAGGTTACATATTTTATGCCCTGGCCTACTTTAGATAAAGAGAAAATGTGATTATATAAAATTTTCACCAAAAAGGTATCTCGCGCTTTGAAAGTGCAAGTCGAAATCTAGTGCATTATTAATTTATAAATCAATAACTTTAAATCAAACATCAAATTTATACTATTTCTTTTATGAATTTTTCTCTTCTTTGATTTTTAACTTTTATTGACTGGAAAAATATATTAGTATAGGATAATAAAATTATTTTGTTTATTTTTTTCAAAATGCGTTGTTATTTTAGCTAGTTTGTATTATATTGATTTACAATCAATTATCTAATAAATAAATTAATATGTTATTACTAATATATAATGATGTTACTAAATTATATTTTTGGAGTTATGAAAACCTAAAAAATTCCAACATAAATCAAAAACACAAAATATTAAATAGAACTCAACTTTACATATTACATTAATCAAAGTAAATAAAACTATTGATATATCTATAATTATAGTGTAAAATACCTTTTATAATAACTTAATAAAGATTCGAACAGAACGCCATTTGACAACCAAAACATTAAAATATGTAGTGTATGAGATAAAAGCATCTCCAACCCTTTGATATGTTCATCTATAAACGTCATAAACTTATAATATAGAAAAATATTCTCTACGTCATCTTTTTCTTCTTCAAAAATAGATATTACTATTTTGTCCTCTAAATATAAAGGCAATATTATTATTCTTTCATTATAGAGTCATAATTTTTCTTTTATGTTAAAACTTTAATAATTATAACTAAAACAAATATGTTTTAGAGAAATACAGTTTTTATATAAAAAAGAATCACATTTTTACATAATAGTCTTTCAAAAAAATATAGTTTAAAAAACGTTATAACTCTATGAAATCCTTGTGAAAATTAAACGTGAATAAGTTTAATTTAAAATTTTTAAAAATATAAGGTACTTTTTTTGTTAAATAAAAAAACGAATATTTTGAAAATATTTCTTCTTAGAGGCAAACATAGAGAAATACATTGGAGAGAAATGCATCTTTATTTAGAATTATTCTAATGTAAGAAAATTAAATAATATTATTACCATTCTTCTAAACACATTTTTAATATTCTAGTATAATAATATATCTAATATTCAAACCTATTTAAAAAATTTAGTATAATGATAAATCTAATTATTCTTGTATATCATACTAATTATAAAAATTCAAGCATAAAAAGAAACATGTAGATAAATATAAAATAAATACATTGAATTATCTTTTACTTTTTTTTCAAACATTTTTCCATTTATCTTTTCAACTAATTTTTGTTTATTTATATATATTCAATTAAATAAAAAAATTTATAATTATTCATTAAGGGTAACATAAACTTTAGACACTCTAACTTTTAACGTGAGAGATCGAATGCGAAAAATCACTTCGCAAATAATTATATCGATACTAGGTTTAAAATCTGCATCTTATGCGGGATGAGCATTGTGTATACAAATTAGTTTTGCTTACTACTACTTATTTTAAGTTCTTTTACATATTATATAATAATAAATATTTATTAAATAATTAAAAAGCTATTAGTTATTACATATATAATTAAATACGTGCAAACACATAAATCAAAACAATTACTCCTTTTTACTTGCAATCATCTTGTGGTAAATAAATAAAAACAATAATTTATATATATTTATATGGTATATAATTTAAATGAGATCGACATAGATATAATATATTTTAATATAGATATTTACTAAATAAGGCTTCGTATTCATATGGTTTTATGATTATTTGTATATTTTTATAACAATACTTTTAATTGTTGATAATAAAATTTTCAATGTGGGCCTTTTAATAGTTGTAATAATTTTATAATCATTTTAAAAATTCAATGCAATTTTTAAAATTAAAATATTAAGTTGTCAATATTTTTTAAATGAAAATTTTAAAATTAAAATATTTATATATTTTATATGGTATATAGTTTAAGTTAAACGAATATTAAATATATATATATATATATATAATGAATATCTATCAATTGAGTATATATATATAATTTAAATGATATCGACATAGATATAATATATTTTAATATAGATATCTACTAAATAAGGCTTCGTATTCATATGGTTTTATAATCATTTTAATCTTGTTACAACAAAACTTTTAAACTATTAATCTCACAATTTTTAAGTGTGAAAATATTAACAGTTTTGGTAATTTATAGTCATTTAAAAATAATTCAAAATATAACTTATACGGAAAATCTAAATGTTTATTATATGGTTAATGTATTGTTTATTTAATTCTACTAATATAAAATTAAACAAAAATTATACATGATACAAAAACTGTTATCAAAATTTTATTAGGTAATACTGTAGTTTTTATTTAAGAAAAGAATGAAGAATGTTTTTGTGTACATTAATGATTAACTTTATGGTTAATAAATGAGAAATATAGTATATGTTTAGATGGACCAACTTTTTTTTCTTAGAATTTTAAGAATCAATCTAGTGTTGATACATGATATAGCTTAAATGTTAGAATGCTTCTCAACTTATATATAATGGATTGTAAATGACTAGTTAGAAAATAAATCTGTATATACAATACCTGAGTATTAGATATGAGTATTAGGTAAGACATTTACAAATACTTGAAAAATAATTGGAAACGAATTCCATTATGATCCATATAAAACTTTTAGTCAAGAACACAAATCAATTTTGTATAAATCTAAGTTAAGAAAATGTCTAAGTTTTGCATGGACATATCTTTACAACATTTTTGGTAGCAACATGTCATTACTACAATGAATTTTAGAATTTTTTAAAAAAAAATTAGGTTTGTCCATATAAACGTTGATTATATTTTATATTAAACTAACAATCAAGTTTATTAGTAGTATACAATAAATATCCTAGTTCTTTCCTTAAATAAAATCAATGGAACTACCTAATATGATTAACATATATATAGAAATTAATGAATTTGAATAATAAATATTTGATAACAATTTTCGTATCCTACATCATTTTTTAACATTTTATATTATTAAGAAATTAAACAATCACAATAATTATATATTAGATTTTTTCTTAGATGTTCTATTTTATTTTTTTTAAACGACTATAAATTTTTAAAATTTTTAAAAGTCTCACTTTGAAATTTTTCATGATCAATGGTTTAACTTTTTTTCATAACAATTTGTATCTTGTTATAAGAAAAAAGTTAAACAAGATCATAAAAAAATTCAACTTAAACATAGTGTCTCATAATTATATATTACTTTTTTTAAAGAATAATCGTATTAACTTATTTTTTTTCCTGGGACGACAGTTTCTCTGAAATGATTTCTTATAAACTAATCAATATTTCCACTGTTTTTATTAAATAATGTATTATAAGTTTTAGTTTGTTTCAGTTAGATGATGATTTTAGTTTATAATGTAAAATTTATTAATTTTAATGTTTATAACCATTTGTATTTTTCAAAATTTTAATTATTGATTGAATTATTTGACTGGGTAATTAATATATTTTCATTTTAGAAAAGGTAAGAAATTAAATGCATTCTAAATTTAAAAATCGGAAAAAGTTATGGAATATTGTTTTTACCATAAATGAAACTATACATTTGTTAGATCATTTGTTTTCCCTTATTTCATGGAATCATCAAATTAGTCAACGAGTTTAGTTGGAAATACATAAATAGAAACATTGTCTTTCTAAAAACAAAGACTGTGCTTTAGTTGGACATTGATCTCTAAACTGTAAGCCTTTTTGTTAGATCATTCTTTGTCCCTTATTTCATGGAATCATCAAATTAATCAGCGAGTTTAATTGGAAGTACTTAAATAAAAACGTTGGTTCTTTCTATATTAAACAAACCCTGTCCATGTTTAAATCTCTATATAGGCACCTCTGTATATAAGCTGAATATAAATCTCTTTTCATCTGCATAGATACTAGGTTGCCTGTGTTTTAGCTGGACATTGATCTCTAAGTTCTGTCTTAAACTATAAGCTTTTTTTAACCATTGACTTTGAATTCCACAGATCTCATGATGATGATGTGGTACTGAGAAGGTGTTGGAAACTGAATCATCTCAAAGCGTTTCAATCATGAACAAAGAGAATGCTGTTTCTGGCAACGCCATACCGCTCCATGCCCATACTGCTTCAGAAGTGGATGTTACAACACAGAGTCTAGGACATGTCGTTAGAGCAAACACAAAGAGAGCATCCTTGGATGAGAAGAAAGCCAATGCACCTAAGAAGCGAGCTGTTCTTAAAGATATCACAAAGGAGATTTCAGCTAAGGTTCATGTTGTTAAGCACACACAATACTGCTTGCTTCTTACACTCCTAGTTTATATCAAATAATGATGACAATAGTATGCTTCTGCTAACAACTCTTGTTACTACTGTCCATGTAGTTGGAGAACATCAAGCAGATAGAGAAGCTGGCATCTTCTGATGTATCCACTGTGGCAAGTATTCTGCAAGTCATTGACATTGATTCAGATAACAAAGATCCTCTACTTTGTAGCCTTTATGCACCTGAAATCTACTACAATCTGCGTGTTGCCGAGGTAATAAAATATCTTATAATGCTGCATTTGAGGCATCTGATTCCTAAATACTTGTCTACGCCTAGCAGCTTCAACGCAGACCATTTCCTGATTATATGGAAAGGATACAAAGAGATCTGACTCATACAATGAGAGGAATACTAGTTGATTGGCTTGTCGAGGTTAGTCTTTTACATCCTTTTTTTTATATATTTGTTGCTAAGATTTAAAGTCTTGTTACAAAAAAAATTTCAGGTCTCAGAGGAATACAAACTTGTACCTGATACACTCTATCTCACAGTATATCTCATAGATTGGTTTCTCCATGGAAACTACATTGAAAGACAGAGGCTTCAATTGCTCGGCGTCACTTGTATGTTCATTGCTTCGTAAGTTTATAATCTCTTCCCCCCTAAAAATCACACAATGCTGGTAAGGAAGGCAACAACTAAAAATGAGTTTGGTGTGTTCTTGCAATGTTGTAAAGAAAATACGAGGAGAAATTTGTGCCACGCATTGAGGAGTTCTGCTTCATCACTGATAACACTTTCATAAAGGATCAGGTCTTGGAGATGGAGAGACAAGTACTGATGCATTTTAGCTTTCAGATTTACACACCCACTTCAAAAACATTCCTCAGGTAAATGTGAAAACACTTCAGATGTTCTAGCCTTTTTGGTGATTCTAAGTTTCCATTCTTTTTTGCAGGAGATTTCTCCGGGCAGCTCATGCTTCTGATATGCAGAAACCAAGTGTCGAGATAGAGTTTCTGGCGAACTATCTCATGGAACTGACATTAATAGACTATGAGTTCTTGAAGTTCCTTCCTTCGGTTATCGCTGCTTCAGCTGTTTTCCTAGCTAAGTGGACACTGAACCAATCAAGCCACCCTTGGGTCTGTTCTCTCTTTGGTTTTTGTTAAGACAAATCTTGAATCTTGAATTTTGAACCTCACGCAGCTTTTATTCTTTCATTTTATTGGGTTTAGAATCCAACTCTTGAGCATTACACAACGTTGAAAGCCTCAGACCTCAAAGCATCTGTTCACGCCTTGCAAGATCTACAGCTTAACACCAAAGGGTGCACCTTAGCTTCTATACGCATGAAGTATAAGCAAGAGAAGGTAAACAAAAAACAAGATTCAAGTTAAATCTCACTTTCTAGTTTGGTCGGTTTGGTTTGGTTTACGTTACTTTACATCTTTTTTATTACAACAGTTCAAATCAGTGGGGGTTTTGTCTTCTCCGGAGATACCTGACGGGCTATTCTGAATAGAGACTAAACACAAACAGAGTGGTTCTTCTCCTGACCGATGCATTTGCAACTTAGAAACCGGTGGTCTGGACCATCCCTTTTCCTCGTTCATCTGTTACAGCAAAAAAAAATCTACATCGATAGCATATTGTTATAGCACGTTTTACCGAACGCTATCGTAGATGACTTAGAAATTTTCGTACTATATAATAGCCTTAGAAAAAAGCTATAACAGAGTGAAACCTAAAATATTATTTAATTAATGTTATTTTCAAATTTAAGTGAACAGGAAAATAAAATTACTAATTTCGCCGATACTTACTAAAAAATTAAACTTAAACGCCAAATACATTATTTAAACCGTTTAAGTAATGCTATCAAATGCATATAATAGCATTTTTCTAATGGTAAGAAAACTATTTAAACCACTAAACCCTAAACATAGTTTTAAACCCTAAACTCTATAGACAACCCTTAAAACTCTAATATTTTTATATTATAACTTCAAATCTTAAAATTAAACTCAAAATTTTAATTTTCTTAATCTTAAACACAAATATTTAATCAAACTCTATATCATAAATCCTTACTTTAAACATAAACTATATATTCAATACTCTAAATATAACCTTCAAATCTTAAATCACAAAACTAAACTTTACTCTTAATCATAACTTTTTTTTTTACAAACCATAAAATCTAAATTTAAAACTTTTAAATCAAACATACACATTTAGAAATGAATTATAAATCAGATTAATGGTAAACTACTAAAAACAATTAATAATAGACTAATTAATAAATAATAAAGCAAGCCTGTGAAAAAAAAAACCAGGAAGGAGAAGTAGTGGTGTGGCAGACCGGCGTCTCCGGTTAAGCGTGGTGCGGCGATGGTGTGCAGACCGGCGCTGGAGTCTTTTTTTTTTTTTTTTTTTTTTTTTTTTGTAATTGTCAATGTATCCGAGTCATTCGTTTCCAGGCCTGAGATGCAGAAGGTCCTTCACTTTCTCTTGCCCTTTAGCTGTGCGCTTATTGCAATGGAACATACTTTAAAGTGTTGAACATTTTTCTTCTTTTGGCTGGAGATTGAGATGCTTCAGGATTCTAATCTATCAATATTTAAATCTGAAGCCAAAAGTTCTCAGGTAACATATATAAATGGTTGTTCTACTTCGTGATGGTGATGAATCCTTGAGACATCTTTTGAAGGTATTACTAAGTTTTTTACTTTGGATTGTTCTTTTCTCAAGGTTGAGATGGAGAGAACAGATCCGGAGGCGGAGAGAGAATAAACGCTATAGGAGCTTGTCGGAGAATGGTAGAAGAAGCTTGACGACGGAGGAGGTAAGGCCTGGTCGTGCGGCGGAGATGCGAGTGCGGCAGAGACTGAAGAAGAACATGGTTTAGTGGCTGTATTAGGTTTAGTTAGGGTTAGTTAATAAACCAATTTGTAATAGTAAACTATGTAAACCAAAATTCAATTTATTGTAAACTAAATTTAATTTATAAATAAAATTAATTTTATTTTTAATTATAAAACAATTTTAATTTAATTTTCAATTATTTTATTTTTAATTATAATTATTTTTAGTTTATCTAAGAATCTACATAGTAGTCTTTCCACGGTCTGGATTCTGCTATCCAGTAACCGGATTAGTTATTGTTCGTTTATTCCGGTCTAGACTTATTTGGTTCTACCAAACCGAGATTATTTTAATTGTAAGGGATGTATAATTTTTTATCTCTTCTTCAATGTTTTTAAACCTGGACACTGAACCGGACGACTTACCGTGTTGTTAGGTCACTGGATCGACCGCGGAGGAACCGCAGGTTAGAAAATGTATTAATTTTTATATAATAATATATTATCTATGAAAATAAATACATAAAAACTAAAGTTTAATATTTTCTAAATGTTTTTTAAAACATAAAATAATAGTTTGAATATATATATATTTTATGTTTAAAAAGTATTTAGAAAACACTTAACTTTAGTTTTTATATTTTTATTTTCATTTGACATATAAAATATCAAAAAATTGTTTAGATTATTTAAAATTTTATGTAACAAAGTAAAAGTTATGACATCTAAAAAAATCAAGATATAAAAATTATAAATATTTAAATGTCTAATGTGAATAATAAAATAAACTTCAAATTCAAAATAAACTAAAAGTTAAAGATCATTGTAATAAATTATCAATAACGGAAATAAACTAACACCAAATCACATCAACTAATTTTGGTTCTCTCTACCATCGTTCACTTCATTTTCTTCAAGTGGCATACTGAAATCTTCATCAAAATCTAAAAAATCACAATATAAAACTTGAAAAGGAAAACCTAACTTTTTTTTTTCAGCACCTAACTTCTTAATTGGAATCTTAGAATATAAAACATAATCTAAAAACTAAAAAAAAAAGTTATTTATTGGTTCAACCGGTATCGGATTCCGAGTTTTAGTGGGTTTTTGCGGGTTTCTAAATATTGAAAACCCAAATCGAATTTTTTCTGGGTCACCGGATTTACCGGTCCAACCGCGGATCCCGGTCCGGTTTCGAAACACCGATCTTCTATCAAGCCGTTATGTCTACAGAACATTATTTTGTTCTGCCTTTGCTTTAACCTAAACTAGATCTGATATGTCATCCCTATTAAATTCGACATCTACTTTCTTTTTGATTAATAGTAAATTTGATGCGTACATAGGAATGTCAAACATGCGTATATAGGAATATCAAACAGGTTGATCCGTTTCGTCTCATACCGTACCGCAGCGGGTTCGTCTTCGAGCGGATCAGGTCTGCGTGAGCTGTGGTCCTTAAAATGGCTGACCAAACCCGTACCGCAAAACATGTAGGCCTTTGCGGATCGGTCCGCGGAACATAGAATTACAAACGGACATATGGCTCCTGGACGCTTCAAGACATGATTCATGACGCTTTATCAGCTTCATGACGCATCAGTAAGTGAGTCTAGTCGAGGATTGAACTGGATAAGATAATACACTTGTTAGTTGAAGATTTTAGTTGGATCAAAACACTAGTTTAGTTACTTTTGTTACACGCCAAACATATAAAAAATAAACAATGCTTTAGTTCCTGAATCCAAATATTATAACTCATAAGTTCATAACAAATGCTTTAGTTTTCTAAATCCAAAATTAAATAAAACCTAAATCAAAGATGCTAATCCCAAAAGTAAATAAAAAAAACACCAAATCACACTTCTTGTTCTTCAACTTTATCACCAACAACCGACAAAAAGATAGGGATTTCTCCTTTTTACCATCAACTTCATCTTCTGGAAATAAGAATAATAGAAGTTAATTAAATATATATATTAAAACCTAAAACTCCAAAATGTATGATAATGTGAACAAATACATATAGGCAAAGCTAGGAAGAACCCATGGCGGGAACTAGATCTTCTTCTTCAGAGAAAAGTGAGTTTTCAAACTTCTTATGATGGCTCGAAGAAGCTCCACCGGTGCAGATCAAAGGCGCTTGGGAGACCGAAAGCATCATCGACCCTGAAACCACCATCATCAGAGCTCCATAACGTCAAATCGACTTCTCTCTCTCTTTCTCTATCTCAATATTTTAGGTGAAAGCAGAAATGGGGACTTAGGGTTGCGGGTCTTCAAAATCCCGCATGTTAACCTGTAGCTCATCCCGCTTTCGGCCCGTCCCGCGAGGCCCACAATTTTGCGGGCTCACCAAATGGTGGCCCATTCCCGCCCCGCAGCAAGTCTTTACGGATCAGGCCCGCGGCCCAGGTCCTTGATTGCCATCCCTATGTGTACACAAATAAATTATACTAATTTGATGTATACATTAAGCTACAATTGAGATGCTTAACTCATTTTTGTCTATCTCTATCTAAACATAGGCTGAGATTGTGATACATACCCAACAAGATCCGCATCCAATGTTTTTAAAACCGGACCGAAAGGTGAACCGAATAATTTTTGGATCACGTTTCAACATGGTTCGACCGGGGCAAACATGGTTCAATAATCTAGTTTAATATATTTTAAAGTATAAATTTAGAAGTAATGTTAGTAAATACGATACATAATTAAAATATAAATAAATTAAATACATAAACAATATAAATATAAACTTTTTTATGTTTATACCGATGGTTCATAGATTTTTGATAGTTTTGATGGTTTTTATCACTTTATTAGCTCTGAGATCCAATCCGACTACATGACGGGTTCATGGTCGAACCAGTTATTAGATCCAACTCGGCTATATAACCAGTTCATGGTCGAACCCGGTTCAACCATCTCATCGGTCCGATTTTAAAAACACAGTCCACTGCCTAACCATAAGACATTTCTGCTTGTTTGGTTCATTTTCAGGTCTAATATTTACTAAGTCTTTTTCAATGTAACGAGGTTCATAAACAATCGACCAAAACATATAGAAACACAAGGTAAATTGCTTTGTATAAATAATCAAATGAGATTCAATACATAAGTTCAGTGTGCTCTATAGGCTATTATAAGTTCATTCCTAACATGATCTATCAACACACCACTCAACCACTCGCTGATAGAGTTTTCATGGCTCCTTGGCTTTTCCACGATCAGCCTCAGATCATGAAACCATAAGCCACTCGCAGCAATCATAATCCGATATCATAACGGTTGATTCTAACAATGCATGGTTTAGTTCCTCTAAACAATTATAAACCTCTATCTACTATATCACATACATTCGGCCAAGCCCAGAACAAGTCAAAGCCTAACCCAACAATCTTACTCAGACCATAACCGGATCGCCCTTAGTTCATTCCGATCACACGATTCGGATCTAGGTTCGATCGGCCAATCTTTAAGTCCGACCCATAGGCCCACAGACCTACTTAACTTATTTGGCCCAAGGCCTGGATCCATACAAACGAGTAAAGCCCATACGGATTGCCTTGCAACCGATCGAACCTTGCGATCTCTTACCATGGTCGGACGAACCATACGGCCCCTAATAAGTCTTAGACTGACTCAATGGAACGGCCTAAGCCTTAATTACATTGGTCTGCTCAACACATGCACACATCCGGCCCATGGCCTAGGATCACGGTTAGACACAAATGATCTACGGCAAGGGACGCAACCCTTCGTCTCAACCTTCACACATATTCGTACATATCCAGAAAGAGAAGAAATAGAATGAATTGAAATATATTAGAGAAGAACGGATGCGACCTGAACCGATCGGACCGTAGACTCGACTAAACCGATCGATGGTCTAGTTCGATGGATCGCCGGTCCATCACATACCTTGGAGCCACGCTCAGAGGTTTCCACACAATTTTCCTTGCCAGTTCCTTCCATTTCTTGCTGGTATCTCTTCCTCAAATGATCGCCCTCGTTGGAATGTAAACACCACAACGATCGGCCTTTCTCTTGGTCGCATTCTCTCTCTCTTTCTTTTTTTCTTTCTTTCTCTCTCACGATATTTCTCTGAGATTTTACTCTTGAAACTGATTATTAGAACCGACAGAGAGGCCCTATATTTATAGGGAATGAGGTCGGTCATTGCCTTGGGCGAACGGGTACAACTTGCTAGACGGATGGGTACGACTTGGTTGAAAGGTTGCAACCTTAGCCAGTCCCACCCCATCGCCTATAACCGCCCCATATTGGGTCCATCTCAGACCTAACCGGTTATCCAAGCACCCTAGGCCTAGCACAAGACCTCACCGGCCCATAGCCAACATGTCCAACCAACCAGCCCGGCACCATCTCGGACCCGGACCAACTGCTCAAGATCCGAACACTCCTTCCAGCTGAGTTGAGCTGACTCCCAACTGACCCAGCTGAGTGAGATAGTAGACCAGCTAGTTGAGCTCACATAACTTGGACCGAGTAAACTGAGCTTGACCGAACTTTGTTCAGCTGATCGCGTACACGTCTACATCGCCCAGCTATCGTACAACTCGTCCAACTTTATCATCTTTGTTTCCTTTAATGCAAAGTTAAATTTTTTCCTGCTGATGGACTTAACCTTCTAACTTGGCCATGGAACACTTGATTTTAAGTCTTACGAACGACTGGTATGTTTCCCCGAACTATGGCCCATCCCGAAGATCCTATCTAGGATCAGAGATGCAACAAGTCTCCCCCCACATGCGATGGATTCGTCTCGAATCCGATCCAAGTGTTTCCTTGGTCGCAAATTGCGCAAACCACTCAGGATAGTCGGCTTTCATCCTAGCCTCTGTCGCCCAAGTCTTTCCCTTTGCCCATTATAATCCCAGATGATCTTGATCATCTGGATCGTTTTCTTCCTTGTTGCTTTTTCCATTCTATCTACGATCCTAACCGGCACTGTCTCTAAGGTTAGGTTCTTACCCAGATCCGCAGGAATCTCTGGTATGATGATATCTTGGTCCGTTAGAATTTTCCGGATTTGGGTGACATAAAACACATTGTGGAATGCTTCCATCTTGGTTGGTAAATCCTTGTTGGAAGCGAGAGGTAGGAGTGTCTCATGTGACCCCATTATTCGCCTACACTTTGTCACGAAAGATAAAGAAAAAATCGAAAAGAAGGTTAATAAAGATGGATTGTATCATCATTATTGTTCATTGGAATTGAGATTCAAAGAAGAGAGAAAAAAGGAAGAAATGGATCAGATAAGACTACATGTGTGTTCAGAAACGTGCTTGAGTAAGAGTCCATGTGTATTTTGATCGATACTCCCAAGGTAAAGCCTACACCTTTTATAAGTATTAAATGAGATCAGTAGAGGGGCGAGTCAGACACTATTAGCTAAGTTGTTGGTTAGATTGATTTGGTTGCTAAGCTAGGATATGGTATATAGAATACCTCTGAAGCTAGAATTGATTTGATGTGGCTTGTAACATTGTAGAGGTGATGATAGTGAGTTCTTAAATTGTGTGAGTCCCTTCTGTTTTAAAACCGCTTCTAGAGAGACTGCTCGTTGTTTTGCTTGAGGACAATCAAAAGAGTAAGTCTAGGGGTGTTGATATACCATGGATTTTACCCACTTTTAACCATGATATATACGTTTTTTAGTTACATTATAGTTGTTTTGTAGTCTTTTTAGTATGTTTTCAGGTTTAGGTACGTTTTGGAGGAAAGTGGTGATTTTAGGGTCTTTTGGAGTCTTTTGAGGTGCAGACGCGTCATATGTTTAGATACAGATGGAGACCTTCCCACGGGTTAGATTGAGCTTATATTTTGACCCAAGATATATCTTTGAGTTAGCTTTCTAATTCCACCAGTTTGAAGTCAATCCAACGGTTAGATCATATGTTATGCCTCTTTTACCGAAGAGTAGTCAGTTTGTCTCGCGAGAGAGAGATGTCGAGGAGATGAAGGAACGTCGATCGACGGTGCACACATGGTGTCGATTGACAGTGATTCCAGAATACGGGCCGGGTATATTTTAAGACTGACTTAAGCCTAGAAGCAACCACAAATTACCAGAATACCCATGGACGACCTAAAATCCTATTTATGTATTTTCTAAGCCATTGTTGACGACTAAGCTTTATTCTATTCATTGTTCTTAGTTAGGAGAGAAGGGAGGAACTCCTTCAGAGTTCTCCTGGAACTCCTTTGGTTTTTATATATATATTTCTATTTCATCTATTAAGTTTATGATTTATGTGACAAATTCATGTCTGAGTAGATCCACATGTTTAGATATAGGGTTCAGATATTGATGAGGAATTAGCCCAAAATATAGAATTGCTAAGTGTCAGGAATATGAATCAACTAGGCTGTTTTTAATGGATGTGTTCTAGAGTAGCTAACTAGAACCTTGCCTATAGATAGTAGGGCGCAAGCGGAAGTTTGGTTCTCTGTCTGATTAGTTTAGATTGTGCTAAGATTGCTAGAAACAAGCGAAAGCTGATTTAGTTTAACCTAGTGAACACGTCAAACCGGTGCGATAACGCTCCATGGAAGGTACGTCGATCGACAACTCATTAGTTGCATTAATCGACGGGCTGAAAGGTGTATCGATCGACACCCCGTTGTTGGAATCAATCAAGACTTTCTCAGGACCAACAAGCAACAACTGAGGTCTTAGATCCGGCGATAGATAGTCTAAATATACGAAAGATGATCGGCTATTCTTATTGTTTGAGTTCTAGGATATCCTATATGGTTAGTAATCTATATCTCTATAATCATGATTGTCTAAATAGAAACCCTAAGTCTAACGTTTCCCAAATCTGTTCTAAAACCTCAATCAATCAATCGAACAATTACTTGTTCACCTCTGTTAATTTTAGTGCTTTAAACCTACTCACTTAACTTAACTACATAACTAGATATATCTATTGTGTGCTCTAGCTTCATGTGAATTCGATCTCTAAGTAATACAATTAAACCTCTTAGATAGAATAAATCACTATTTAGAGTAATTTGATTGATATCAGTGTTATAGAGTTTGTCGGCTTGTGGCAAGGTTTATTTATCCCCTATATATTAATTGAGGAACATTTGAAAAGATGTAACCTCAATTTTGTATTAATTAAAATAGACCCCAATGCATAGGTGGCACTCAATTAGGTAGTCAATTACATTCAATTGAAAAATAAGTAGGTCCACATTCGATTTTTATATGTTGTTAGATACATAAGTTGGTCAAACTATATGATATAATGATATGATATGTTATTTTCTTTCCTTAAATCAAACCTACGGAATTACCATAAATGACTAATATATATATGACAATTAATGA
>NC_027748.1:27999331-28043889 GCF_000695525.1 Brassica oleracea var. oleracea | reverse complement strand
AGCCAATCTTGTTTTTCTAAATCATTAATATATATATATATATATATATACTAATGATTTAAAGCAACAAGATTGGCTGATCAATTTAGTTGTCCAGTTGAAATCTTTCAAAAGTATGTGAAAGACTAAAGTCAAAGTAAATATGGATTTAGAATAGTAGTTATATTTTACTAACCAAAATACCGAAAAAAACCGAACCGAATCGAAACCAACCCGATATCTGGATTGAACACTCCTAATCCAAATGAAGCCATACTATTGTTTCATTCTACAAAATATAATAAAAATAATAACTTAATTCCGCGCAAGGCGCGGATCTTATCCTAGTTTATTTGTATGATCGGGGACAAAATTCTGAAATGGCGTTAAAGGCTAAAAAAAAATCTCTACCACCTAAATTATTTTGTATTGACCTCTTATATGTAAATTACTTTTATTTCCTTAATAAAATTAATTAAAATTAAAAAAATTAAAAAGACAAATTTGTGAGTCCACCACCAACGGCGTCTTCCTTGTGAACACACCGCCATGGTTCCTGCTTTCAGCTTGTGCTTCTTCTTGATTCACTTTCATCTCTTAGCCGTTGAAGCTTCACTTGAACCACGTTCTCAATCGATGGTGACCAATACACCGCTGTGGACTACCCATGACCATCTCTCCTCACCGCCGCAACCATCTCTTCCTCGCGACATTCCTTTCTCCACTATGATCCGAGATTGCTCCGTCATGATATCCTCTCTTATTTACCTCCTCGTGTCTCTGTGCTTCAGCTCCTCCTCCATGACTGATCCGAGTTAAAAGATCAATGATGAGCAACAATGGTGAACTTTAACTTTTTTGCACATATGGTCTTCTTAACTTTAATTATTTCTTAATTTGACCTCAAACTCTCAAATTTGATATATAAATCCTTTTAAATTAATCCGAAACATTTTAAATTTGCAATCTAACTTTTGTAATATGAAAATGAAAAAAAATGCAATAATAACATCTAAATGAAACTTCAATAGATTAAACCAAGTTAAATTAAAATGTTTATAATCATTAAAACAATTGATATAATTTGTTATTATATATTAGACGAGCATTACTGTACAACTGACACAACTTCGACATTTCTGAAATTGACATAATCAATTTGGTATCCATATGAAAAATAGTCAGATATTCCAATTAGTATGTATTCAGAAAGTTTCTATTAATTTATTTGAAGTTTTGAATTTTTTTTTGAAAATTATTACACAGCTCCATAAATTTACATGATCTGCCTTATACTTTTAAGGTTTGTTAACTTATTTATCCACATAATTTTTGGAAAACATTCATGAAATGTAATTTAACGAAATTCATAATTTTATTGTAACCGGGCAAAATTATGTAAACATAAATAAGTAGTACAACTGAGGTAACAGTATTTATTATGTGGTACAACTAATATTTATTGATTTCACTGCCAATGTACAACTATGTACAAACCTTTAAAACTCATAAACTAGTAAAACTATGTTTTTAGTTTATTTAGTATTGTTTTAAATGTACATCGCGTTTTATATGTGCATCACATTTTAAATTATTGTTAGTGTAATGAATGTTTATAAAGATTTAATATGATGCTAATATAAGTTAAATTATGAAATTTCTAAACGAGTGTATTATAGAAGATGGTACAACTCGTACAACTCATATGACTAAACATATAACTCATATACTAGGCATGTAATACTCGTCTAATTCATACAACTTCATATTATATACCAGACATGTAATACTGGTACTACTGGTTCAACTTCTTCATTATAGAAATTTTAAATTTCCATTTTATTTTTCATTTGAGGAAAACAATCAACTGACCAAATTAGTGTGTGTTTATAATATCTCTCCTAACTATTTTAATTTTTTAAATGTTTTTGGCAATTATTACACTATCTCATAAGTTTTCATGTTCCATTATAACTTTGAAAAACATACACCGAATGCAATTTAACCAAATTAATAATTCGATTATATGTGATATCAGATAGGTAAACATATAGAAGTAGTATAACTGGGGTATATTTATTTTTTATGTGGTACAACTAAGTTTTTCAATTTTACTGTCAAAATACAACTATGTACAAACTTGTACAACCAAAAATTCGGTACAACTACATGTTATTAAGAAACATAGTTGTACTGGTTAAACCAGTCATACATATTTTCTCGTAATTATACTAGTTGTACTATTTATACTAATCATATTAATCTATTTTTCTTTTAATTTTGTGTCTTTTATGCTTTCATTTTCCTGATGGAGGTATATTTCTGATGATAACATTAATTTTTTTTCCAAGTATGTGTAATGCCTATACAAAATCATATTTAAAATCATTGGTATGCCATCTCTTCATATCAAAATATGTAAGTTCCACCATGTTCTTATTGTATATGTGTTTACAATTGATTATTTCATCTCTTATTATTATATCCAAATAAAGAAAATAGATGTTGGGGTGAGAAGTCTATCACCAGTGTTAAAACAACACAAACTATGTTTTTAAAAATTTCATAGCCCAAGTACAACTAACTATGTTAACTATTTTCAAACCGGTACAACTCATAAACTGGTCCAACTACGTGTTTATATGTTCATTAGTTGTACCAGTTTTTGGGTTGTACTAATTTGAACGTTTGGACTACGAAATTGAAAAAATTAGTTGTACCATACACGAAATATAATTTTATTAGTTGTACCATTGATTTACGTGTTCATACTATGTCACAAATGTTATTGATCAAATATTTTGTATAAAAATGCCCAATGTGTGTTTTTCAAAAATAATGTGGCTATGCATATAACTCATATACGAGACATGTAATAATGACATGTAATACTGGTGTAACTGGTATAACTTCATATTGTAATAAAAGGATGATTTGTTTTAGTTTTAATATAAGATTCCTTGTAATAAAAGCATTATATACATCTCACCAATGTAAGAAACCTTTTAGTTAGAAAATATGGTACCACTCTTATAACTAAGCATATAAATTGGTATTACAGATACAACTTTTTATATACTAGACATGTAATACTGGTACAACTCATACAAATTTGTATTATATATCAGACATTTAATACTTGTTCAACTAGTTCAACTTCTTCGTTATAGAAATTTCAAATTTTCATTTGGTTTTCCATATGAAGAAAAACAATCAACTGACCAAATTGGTAGGTGTTTATAATGGTCCCTTCTAATAACATCTTTTGAAAAAAAAAAATTAAAATTTTCTTCTATTGCAACCCTTTGACTCCGCAGCTTCCTTCTTCAGTTTCGAGAGCAGAAAAAATGAAAATGCATTTTTTTCAAATAGTATAACTAATACTATTAAACAAATAATATTCACATTAAATTTTATAACTAGTACAACTAATACAACATATTATAGTGTTATATATAATATTATATTTTGAAGAGAAGTTAAACATAATATTATAAAAAACAAATTAATCACAACATATTACAAATTTAACCAAACAATGAATAATAGTTGTGGTGGCTAAGGTTTACATACATTATTCATAGATTTGGTGGTTAGCGTTTCTGAGCCGAACCAAACCTGCTCTTTGTAGTTGACATTTTGTGGCCGCGAGATGCCTCTTTGGGTGATCTTGACGATTCAGGTGATAGATATGCAGTCTGATCTTGGACACACCAGCATCGATAAAGTTTTTGTCATCGTTGTCCACCGGAGTGGGAAGATCTTTTTCTCGTGTCAATTGTTCAGCTAGTATAACTTATTAAATTGTACAACTAGTTCAAATTTACAATTAGTACAATTGTATAACTAGTATAACAGTACAACTAGTACAAGTAGTACAACTAATAAAAATTAATTTAAAATATTTAAAAATTAAATGAATATGAGCTGGGTTGGGTATTTGGATTTGGGTCAGGATTTAGTTGGTTGGGTTGGTAATAATTTAAAGTTTTTAGGTTTTATGGACATTTTGCCCATCTATATATATAAAGTTAGCTTTTTCTCTTCTTATGACAAGTGGCAGAGAGGTTTGACGACACATGTCCCCCATAATTTTTTTTTATATATTTTAGATTCTTTTTCTTTTAGATTATTGCAATTTGGTCCAATACCTTTTAATTGTGCACTATCTAATATTCTTCACACTAACCATAGTTGTATGAAATTTGAAAATCTATTTTATTAGTCACTTAAATTAAAGATGAATAAAGACATATATAAAATAATATAAATACATTTTAAATATTTCGTTTATTCACAACTACAAATAACATATTTTTTTACTACTTTATTATTTTTTACTATTTTCTATCATCTTATTTACAAATTATATATTTATTTAACTATTAAAATCCTAAAATAACCAACTAAGAAGAAGAAACTATAGTAAACACACAAAATCTAAACTTGAAATCTCCACAATCACAGAGAAAAAACAAAATACCTTAGAAACACTGACTCAATAAAAGCCTGGAGCTGAAAAGAGGTCAACAAAGAAGACTAACTGACCTCATCTTACCAAAGAATGTCTTGGCTAAAACAAACATAGGCAAAAAAAGATTAAAAAAATAAAACCAGAGACAAAGAAATCCCCCGAACACAAAAGAACGCGATTAATCACCAGCGCAAAAAGCCAAAAAATTGGGTCAGAGGAATAATCACTGGAAGACCAAAGTCACCACGGAGCAGGAAGACACATGCCTAAAGCACAGAAGCACAACCACCAGCTAAGAGGTAAGAAGCACATCATAAACTAAACAAACACATACAAGGCACACATACAACAAAGAACCACAAACTATGAATTCAAGGGACCAAAGCTCCGACAGATTAACTCTGCACACCTATACCAAGGAAAGCATGAGAATAATAGAAATAACATGAGGGTGGGAGAATGGAAGGCAACCACCGAAAATCCAAAGCTCAAATTTGAGACCAGAAACAACCTTCCAAAACACATAGCATATACGCACACTATCCAAACCTGGAGTGGCAAACATGGTGAAAGAGAGAGCCACTAGAGACGCGAGCAGCGATGGAAGATGCAACAAGATGAGAACAAAAACGAGAAAAAAAAGAAGACGAAACGATATCAGCAAACTATGGAGCCATCCTCGAGCTATGAAAGAGAACATATAAGTCAGATCACTAAAAACCAGATTTTGAAAACCAAGAAGAGAAAAGAATATCAACGGCAAGCCAATGACGAGGAAGACAAAATCAAAGACAACTATAACTAAACTTTGACCCAACCCAATGAGATGTAATTCCTAACATTAGCCAAAATCTAAAGAAGAAGATGACCAATATTGACTGGAACAACCTACAACGCCTTGAGAAACAACCACACAACTGCAAACACAATAAGCTTGATCTATAACAAATACCAGATAATCTCATAAGAGAAGAAGTAGAGGAAAAACAAGAGCACGGAAGTGACTTTTCCAGTTATGGTGACAAACACCGCACACCGGAAATATAAACAAAATACATAAATGTCGACGGCTCAAAGTCAAAATATGGGGAGAGGGCAAAAACATCTCAAAGGAATAATGTGAAAAATGTGAAACATCAGAAGCTCACTTCACCATTAACAAGTACTACTGTACACACAACAACACATTAGTAAAAAAACAAACACATAATATATTAACATATTACCTACTAATACATAAAATAATAAAACATCAAATAATGCTCTTGACAAATAAAGACTGACCACATAATTACAACATCCAAAAAATCATACTTAACAACAATGAAACAATATTCCGCGAGCACACACTCCTAGTTTTTCATATAAAATTTAAATCAAGAAATTTAAATCAGAAGAGGTCCAAAACAGATTTTTTTCACAACCAAGTGGATCATTATAGAATTTGATCCGATTGTAGGAAAGTGGTGGTACTATGGCCTCGGTTAAGTAGAACTATGGCGCCAGTTTGGACGACAATCTCTAGCATGCATTTTGGCAACCAGAAGAAGAGTGCTAGGGAGGATGAGTGCAAATTATCAGTTTACTAGATATGAAATATGGTGTTTATGCAGGATAAATTATTTTTCATTGAAGTTTAGTTATATAATTATTTATACAAATTATTAATATTTTTGTTTGAAACCTTTTAAAGGTTTTAGTAAAGGAAATGCTATTAATTAACGACTGCTGTAATATAAATTTGGAAAGCCTTTCCTAAGATTTTGATTTGAATAATATTAAAATTAATGGAATATTGTATACTTATTAATAAATGACAACAAAGAAATACAGATTTGAACAACTCTGTCCATCGTGAGAGTGTTTTCATCGGAACTAAGTTCTAAATTACATACACAAAAGCTAAACTAAAAAATGAACAACAAATTATTTTTTTGTATTTTGTTTTATTATATATTCTTTTAACATTTTTTTAGTTTAAATAATTGTTTTTATGTTATGTGTAGATTGTGATTTTGTAGTTGTTTAAAATAAATTATCAGTCTTTTCCGTTGAATTTGTTTGTTGTAAAATACTCAGTGTTAATTTCGTTTGGATTGACCAAGTTTTCTAATACAATTGTTGCAATTATTAACAAAGCTGCGTTCTATTTTTATTATATTGGTGTAGATATTTTAATTTTTTTTGTTTATTATAAATTAGCTAGTTTCATTTTCTCTTTTTTTTTTTTTGTCGAGTTATTCTACATTGTGTCTTTCACACAACGAATCAAATATATATATATATATATATATTTTTTTTTTTAATATTCACATCAATATTAAAATAATGATTGAGATTTTTGTTTTAGTATTTTTATTTTTCACATTTACTTACAAAACATGTACTTATTTTACCATTAAAACCAATTTAATGAAAATTTCGTAAATGTTTAATTTATTCTCAATTATATGTAACATTACTTTTCACTATTTTCTAGAACAATTTTTACTAACTGTTTTATTATTGTTTTTGTAAGTAACATACTTATTACACTATTAAAAAATCATGAAAGTGTAATATTTTATTTATTTTTTGATATTTTTAATTTGATTTTGAAGTAAGTAGAATGCAATTTTTTTTTAAACTCTAATCTAATGGATTTAACATAGAAAACATAGACAATTATTTTGTTACATCTATTTCTTGAATTTAGTTGTATTTTATTTTATATGTTTTTATTAAAATGACAATGTTTATGATCCTAAAAAGGAATAGCTGATTCATTATAGCAAAAATATATATTTTAAATTAGGTATGCAACACAAGAACCTTATACTAATTATTTCTAGTTAGAAAGATATATTTGTTTGAATTTTGAATATAATATTATATTTAGAATTAAAAAACTATATTATCTGAATAAATATCTATGATTTGCGGAATAGACGATACTGATTAATTTTTAGAAAATAAGAAGACATAGCAAACTCACATCTCTTGCTTAAATCATCTAATAATATTTAAAATATTCTCAATGATCTTGCACCAGAAAACTAAAAAATATTTCTGTTCGTCGGATCACATAGCTAAATTCTACATCTCACATACTCAACAATACTCTTATGAAAGACATTCATCACCTGTTGTCTCCAGCCAGAGGCCAATGTCTGCGTTTATTTCCCTCTAGTGTCGAAAAGTGGTCGAACATTTGACCTCATGGTATATTTTGTTGTGCTGCTTCCATCTTGCTTTTTTCTTCTATTGATGTGTCATAGCTCTGCATCTGTCCAAATGTTGTGCTGAAACTTAAACCCGAAAATTCTCTTCTAGAAGCTCATCCATATACAACCTAAACTGTCCCTTTACCACATACCAGGGTCATGTTCTCCTCATTTTCTCCCTAAGTAGTTTGATCTCATCGTCTTTTGTCGTGTTACACTCTTCAACTATGTTTGTATTTCATCTCAAATTTTCTCCATATCTTTGTAATCTGAGAATAGTCTTGTACTCTGTAAGAACATGCTGTTATATGTTTTCGATTCTCTGCATAAACATCTCTAAATATTTTTGACACAATCCTACCGAACTCAAACTGTTATGCATCATTATCTATAACCTCCCATAGAAACAAATATCCTCTCTTGTTTCTCCTTTATACTATTTTCAAACTCCCAATACTTAGACCAACCTCAGAGAGAGTTAAGGCTGATAGAGTTAAGAACCGCTGGTGTACTTAAAATTTTTGCTCGGTTGAAGCCGCGCTCTTCAAGGCCTTTTCACATTCCTCGCCTCCCAAAAACGAAGGAGACGTGTCATGACGGTTACCTTGCAACGACCAGCCTTTAATTCGGAAAAGTGGAGCTGAGTAGTCCCCATTCGTGGAAGATATGGTTCTAAGGTTCTCGCAAGAGTACAAAACGAATGTGCTTTGTGTTTTGTCTTAACACCGTGAGACGTGGCCTGAAGGTTGGAAGCCGGCTTGCATAATGGTTGCCTGAAACAGCGGTTGAAAATCTCAGAACCAAGAAACAGAGAACAGTTCGCCGGAGTTATCTTTAGTGATTATCAAGAGTCTAAGAACAAACTTACATTTACATCAGCCATGAGCATATCAACCCACATGAGCATAAGTTTACTAAGACAGATTTAGAAGATGGTCTTGAGAGGTGGAAAGCTAACCTTTTTATACACGCAGAGAAACCGCCTCGCAGAAGATAACCTCACATTGAAGTATAGATCGTGGCTGAAGGAGTTAAAAATATGCTTAATGTGATGAATCTGTAAGGGGTTTAGTTTAGATTGATGGAAAAGAAGGTCAAAGGATGCGACCGAAACTGCATGAACGGAATAGTCACGCCGACTTGAGCAACTCAATCTCTCGAATGGCGGAGATCATCCATGGGAAGAAACCCAAAATTTGATTCCGCGTTCAGAGAGAGTTAAGGCTGCTCGCCATCGGGCTTTGTTCCTTCAGCCAAGATTAAAGCCCACATAATAAACGTAGCCCATATCTATCCCCTTCCCTTTAGTGAAACGCATAGTTTAATTAAACTATTTGATGACTTGTCAGCGTTAGCGTTAGAGGAGTGAAACAATTTTTTATATATATACAGATTAACTTCTAAGATTTTTCACTCATTTTCTCTATTTTAAGTTAGTCTCCTTTACTATGTATTATTCAATCACGACTGTTTAACAAATATAATCTGGGTGAAAAAGTGAACTACTCTTATTTCAGCTATTTTAATATCAAACAAATAGAAAAGTATTTTACTATTTTTTAATGTTTTACCATCGTTACTATTTAAAGAAAAGTAAATGTAGTGTGTGTTTATCACATCCAATTTGTAAGAGAAAATATTGTGTTGTATTTCACATTTTTATATTTTATTTACTTCTAATATTTTCACTCATTTTTCTATTTTAATTTTCTCTCAATTACTCTATATTATACAACCACATTCTAGGACTGTAAAAATCATATAACGATATAATCTAGGTAGAAAAGAGATTTACCCCTATTTCTTTTTTTTGATTAAATTTTATATTTATTATTCAAAGAATGAATGGGCATGTACAATGAAAATTGAAAGCTAATTATAACTCAAAAACAAAAAGAGATCATATTCTCCAAATCACTCAACCTGTATACACCTCAAGCCATCTTCGAAAAAGCGCTTCCAATTTATGACTTCCCATGTATTTCAAAGACTGAATCATGTTTCTAATGAGTTTATCAATACGCCGTATCATTATCTCAGTGTTCAGCCGACCCCCTGGTGTCGTCTTGAGTTCCTTTCTCTCCAAATGAAATAAATACTAGTTTGAAAGACTAGCTTCAACAGGATAATATCCAAAAATGTCGCCTCGATCGCAGCAAAGAAGACACTGTGGTGGACCAGTTCGGTGATGCTGAAGACCCCGACAAGTTGGCTGTTAAAGTAATCCAAATGGTGAATGTGACAGGGCACGCACGCAAAAAACAGATGATCCCTGCTTTCATCCCTCTCTCCACAAAACAAACAACTTTGAGTGATCCCCCATTGCCTCATTCGAACACCGGTTGATAACCTGTCCTTAAAAGCCAACCAGACAATGAAAGTCTGTCGCGGAACTTGCTGAGGAAACCAAACAAGATGATGCGATGGGACTTTCTGCTTCCTGTCCCTAATCTGATCCTACGTTCTCAAAGTAGAGAAGTGATCCTAAAAGCCGTCATCTCCATGTCTCCAAAGTATAACATCTTTCCCGGCGTCTGAAATTGGCTTCCCTGCGTTCTCGATCTCATCATAGACAGCACTGAAAACTCTCCTACCTCGCCTTCTAATGTTCCACTCCCCATTCGTACAAGCTTCAGAGAGCAAGGTCTGCCTAGGGATCCCAAGATACGTCGGTCCCAAATCTCCTGTTTTATCAATGAGGCGACCCGTGCCTAACCATTTATCTAGCCAGAAATAGGTTGATTCCCCATTTTGAGCATCACAGCGCAGAAACGCAGTCACCATTGGCCTTAGATTCAACAGTTTTCTCCACAGCCAAGACCCCTTATTTGAGTCTTTAACCTCCCAAAATGATCCTTTATTCATTAACTCAACCTGAGCCCAAGCAACCCAAAGAGAGCCAGACAAGGTGAAGAGCTTCCATACCAGACCCAATGCAAAAACTGTTGATGTTTCTCTAAGTTTCCGAATCCCCAAACCACCTTCTGTTGTTGGTAAACAGAGATCACTCCAAGCTACCTTTGCCTTATGATGTGAATTAGGCGAACCAGACCACAAAAAAGCACTATGTAAGCTCTCTATTTCATCTAGACAAGCTTTTGGCAAGATGAAGGCTGTGCACCAGAAGTTAATCACACTAGAGATGACCGACTTTATGAGCTGAAGCCGACCCGCAAAAGAGAGCGACTGATGGGTCCACGCTTAGAGCCTGTTTCGAATTTGATCAATGAGTGGCTCATAATCTAATCTGGTCCATGCTTTAGTCGTCAATGGGAGCCGAAGATACCGAAATGGCAACATACCAACAGAGAGACCCTGCATCTCAGCACTTTGATGCAGCAGCAGCTTGTTCTGACCTGCAGAGTAGATAGAAGATTTTGCTGCATTTATATATAACCCCGACCATCGAGCAAACTGATCCATTACACTTAGCACCCCATTCAGTGAAGAGACACTCCCATCCGTAAACACCAAGATGTCGTTCGCATTTCCTTCTTTTTTTGCTTCTAAGATTTTTTACTCATTTTCGCCATTTTAAATTACTCTCTTTTACTCTATATTATTCAATCACACTCTCTGATTGTATAACATATATAGCAATATAATCTAGGTGAAAAATTGTTTTGTTCTTAGTTCAACTGCTTTAATACCACTAAAGTGGAATTTTTTTTTATTATTTTAAATTTTTTACTCTAGTTACTATTCAAAGAAGAGAAAATTTTGTGTGTCCCTTCCAATCTGTGAAGAGAAAAATGATGCGCTGCATTTCTATTTTTTATATTTTATTTACTCATGAGAATTTTCTCTCACTTTCTCTATTTTAAGTTACTCGTTTACTATATTATTCAATAACACTTTATGACTTTATAACACATATAACGATGTAAATATAGGTGGAAAAGTGATTTACTCTTGTTTAATATGGTTTAATACCAATCAAGTGGAAAATATTTTTTATTATTATAATATTTTACTCTCTTTACTATTCAAAGAAGAGTGAATGCAGTGTAGGTTTATCCCATCTAATTTGTGAAGAGAAATATGTTGCGTTGCATTTTAATTTTTATATTTTATTTACTTCTGAGAATTTTCACTCATTTTCTCTATTTTAGGCTTCGAAAGGTAACAGTGGGATAAGTAGTGCGGGTAAAGCGAAGAATATGATACGGTATGGCTTAAGTGCGATTTTATAAACTGCAGAATATTTGCGGTTAAACAAAAAAGCGTTACAAAATAAATGTGAATGGTAACAAAAAGCAGATGTGGTATGGAACGAAGAGTAGACTGGTAAAAGTAGAATAAGCGGTACAGGTAAAACTTTAATTTAAATATATTTTACTAATTATTATTAATAAATATATAAAATTTAAAATTCTTCTTATTACACCACATAGAAAAAGATACAATCAAGAATTTAAAATTTTCAACAGCATATTTGGAATCGTTCTCCGAATTTGTGTTGTTTATTTTCGTCTCTATCATTACTTCAGCAAAATCTGCATCTGCAAAATTTGAAATTTTGATAAAATTAAATAGTCTCATAGTAGCCATTATCACTCTTTTGTATATCAATATCGTATCTTGGAAAATCAGAAATAATTCTCCATTTCTTCTTCCAAACCCCGAAAGTACTCTTGATTACGGAACATAAAGATCCATGACTCTGACCGAAGAGTTCTTCTTTATTTCTTGGATGGGGGCCAGATCAGTGAAATTGTGACATATGATAGCTCACAACTATATTACGTGATGACCTATAGGGAGCTAGAAACCCTTGTTTATTGGGATAGCCGGAATCGACCAGATAATACTTGTCAAGTGGAGGCATAAGAAACTCATAATCACTTTCTTTTGCCATGGTTAGAACAGCTGTCTCGTCACATGATCCTCGAGCTCCATTCCAAATATAAGTGAATAACATATTGAAGTCGCATATTGCCATGATATTCAGTGATGCATTATAATGCATTTCCAATACATTCCTTGCAACTCAGGCGTGACTTTGACACAAACATGCGTTCCAGCCATCGCTCCAGCACAACCACTAAGATATGGATAATTTACCCGGTCTACTAGTCTAGAAGTCTTTCAGGAATTCTGTGTAGTTCTTGTGTTGTTTGAGTTCTAATATACTCACAAGCAAGAAGTTCAGTTTCTGTCAGAACTTCACTAAATTTTCTCATCACAGTCTCCTGATTTCGTCCAAACCTTAAAGTGACATCTCTCTGAACTTCATTGTGTCCACATATCAGTAGAATATAGCCACACTTTTTCAATGCTTATATTGGATGTCGGTTGTAGACCGTAATTTGTTTGTAGAATGTTACAAAGTTCCGTGAAACATGGAAGTGACATTCTTAGTAACTGAAGACACGCTACATCATCTTCTTGTAAGCGATGCCAAATATTTCTCCATCCCAAACCTCTATCAGTTCGTTGGGGTGCTCTTTGAAAATTTTGATCATAATAATTCAAACTTGGTTGAATTACTGATTCCTCAAATTGTTTGTTTTTTTTCAAATTCTACAACTCAACTCTCTCTTCATAGCATAGATTGTGGACATGTTGTGATCGCAATTGGCATATACGAAACGCATGAAAATTTTAAAAGCAAAAAAAATAAAATCATAAGCAACATTTCAATTTAAATTTTACAATGACTCTGAAAACATAAAACATACAAAACATATTTTATAGGAATAATGATAAGACATTTTAATAAAAAACTATTCGTCATCACTTTGATTATCTTGTTTGTTTCCCCATATGTTGAACAAACCTCCTGCTCTAGGTTGTCGTGAATTTTGTCCAGAATCAAAACGACTTGTGAAACCAAGACTGGGGTGATTGTGGTTGTTGGGTATCAGGCGAAGTTCTTTTTATTGCGCTATCTAAAACTTCATGATGATCGTCCAACGAAATCCATATTCAATATGATTTGGATTCATTCCAGCTGATTTGCCATTTCCAGGATTAGGTCTTTGACGCCTCCATTGTTGAGCACTCGTTGGTGTATCCCACTGTTGAACATTTGGTTGTGTACCCCACTGCTGAACATTCGGTGGTGTTCCCCATTCATGAGCATTCGGTGGTGTGCCCCATTTCTGAGCATTCGGCAGTGTGCTCCATTGCTGATCATTCGGCGGTGTGCCCCACTGTTGTGCAGGTCGAGGTGCGCTCCATTGCTGTGCAGTTGAAGGTGTGCCCCATTGATGTGAAATTGGAGGTGCGCCCCATTGTTGTGCAGTTGGTGGTGTGTCCCACCTTTGCGCATTTGGTGGTGTTTCCCACTGTTGAAAACCAGACTGTATACCCCATTGTTGTGGATTTAGTGGTGTGCCCCATTGTTGTGCATTTGGCGGTGTGCCCCAATGTTGTGCGTTTGGTGTTGTTCCCCACTGTTGAAAGCCAGAATTATTGTCCACAGAAGATGGATTCCCAGATGATAGTCCCAAACCCATATGTTTTGGAATATCTTCGTTGTTTCGTGAAATACCAATCAGAGCTTCAAGCAAATGTAGCTTTAATAACTCTTGGAGTGTATTAAGACATTTCCAATAAAATTTTGTATGTTTTGTAACTTGTAGATCAGGGAACAACGCTTCCGCCTTTTTCTATTCATCATAATCGTCTTGGTTGAAAGCACCAGGAAGAAGTTGTTGTAAACTTTGTCATTGAAAATCTCTAAAACCACTGATAGTGTCTTGCATTGTTGTCTCAAATAATTGTTTTCGACGACTTCCTCGTGAACCACTTCCAACATTAGTTCATGTGCTTCCACCTGATCTATGAAATCTACTCCCTCTTCTGCCACTAGAATGTGAACTACTCCATGTCTCCCACCTCTTCCAATATTGATTCCAACTGTTTCATAGGTAAATTCATTTGAAGGACGTGAATTATCGTCTAGGTTGACGTGATATACTTCTTAAATTTCTTCAGTCTCTGGAACTTCGGTGTCTGGCATGTCACCCCCTTTGAAATCTGAGTTTCCATGTGTGGAATCATCAGCTCGTCCCTCATTCATTGTCTCTTGTCTTCTTTGTCGCACATAATATTGTGGTTGCGAATATACATCATGTAATGCAAAACACCGTACCATTACATCCCAAAATTTCGGTGTCTCTCGGTTGAACGATTTTGTTATTCTATATCCCTATAAATACATATATATATATATATATATATATATATATATAATTATATCAATTTAGTTATATGTGTCTTAATAGTTGATAATATAAATATAAAGTTTATTAATTATTACCGCCTCGTGATTATTCCACCACGCTGGAGATGCGTAAATCATAGATGTTACAAGATCAAACGAAATGCCGGTGGATTTCATCAGAAACTTCCGCATCTTGTATGATTTATTGAACTCATCAAGCTTATGTTTGAAAAAAATCGTAATTTATATTCATGTTAAATGCAAAGTTGAATTTTTCAACCATATACTCTCTTCCATGAGCCGTAGGATCTTTAAGAGTATAATTTGACAAGGAAATTGCCTCATCAAACAATTCAATCAATGTTTTCTCTTGCTCGTACGGCCATTTGAATCTCTCTATAGTCTACAAGTTATAATATATACTAGGTTAAGACCTGCGCCTTGCGCGGGATCAACATTATATATATAAATTATTTTATGTATTAAATATTTTTACATATTATGAAATAATTAATATATATTTAATAATTAAATTTCAGTAACTATTAAATATATAATTAAATTGGTGCGAACATATAAATCAATTTTATTAATCCAAAAAATATTTTTTTTTATTTGATAGGATATGTAATTAAATTTAAATGATACTAACATAGATAATATATTTTAGTATATTTTTAATATTAATTTCTATTAAATGATAATTTCTACTCATATAGTTTTTTGATCATTTATATCTTTTATAGAAAAAAATTTAAATTACTGATAACAAAATTTTCATTGTGGGATTAATAGTTTTAGTAATTTATAATTTAAAAATAAAAATAAGTTGTCAATGATCGACAAAAATTTTAAACCATGGATCATAAAATTTGAATGTGAGACTTTTAACAGTTTTAGTAATTTATAGCCGTTTGTAAAAATTCAAAATGATGACAAAAAAAAATTCAAAATATAACATATACATAAAAATCTAAATTTTTATTTTATGGTTATTGTGGTTATTTAATTTATTTAATAGTTTAAAATTAAACAAATATGATAGAAGATACACTATTTTTTTAACAAATCTTTATTATTCAAAATAATTAATTGCCATATATACTTTAGCCATATTAGGCAATTCCGTAAATTTTATTTAAGGAAATAATAAAGTACATTAATGATGAATTTATTGTTAGTTTAATAAAAAACTTATTATATAATTAGATGGACCAACATATTTCTCTAATGATTCTAAGAATCATCCTAATGATGACATGTGGCTACAAAAAGAAGTTGTAATGCTTTTCAAATAATATATAGGGGATATCTCATATATATTAATTGAGGATCATTTAAAAAGTTGTAACCTTAAGTTTGTGCTAATTAAAAACAGACCATGTTTAGGTGTCACTTAATTAGGATGTCAGTTTAGCTTACGTGGCAGCTTAAGAATAAATTGAAAAAAATGTTGGTTCAAATCCAATTACTAGGGAACGTTATATTAACCCAAAATATAAGAAATATGTATTTTTTCTTAAATAAAAGCTACGGAATTAGCTAATATGATTAACATGTATATGGCAATTAATGACTATGAATAATAAACATTTGATAACATTTTTTGCATCATTCTTCATTTTTGTTTAATTTTATATTATTAAAAAATAGAACAATCACATTAACAATATAATTAAAAAAATAGATTTTTTCTTATATGTTATATTTTGAATTTTTTTAACTTGACTTTAAATTACAAAAGTGAGGAAGCCTTATATGTTATATTTTTAAAAAATTTAAATGACAGAAATGAGGAAACCTTATATGTTATATTTTTTCTTATAAGTTAGATTTTTGTTTATATGTTATATGTCATATTTTGATTTTTTTTAAACGACTTTAAATTAAAAAAAAATGTAAGTTTTCCTTAAGCATATGACTAAAAGCATTAAAATGACATGTATCAATTCGATGGTTGATCTGAAACCTTTCAAAACCATAAGGAAGATAAATATCAAAATAATTCAACTGTTGAAAAGTACTGTTCATTTTTTTCAAAAATGTATTCCGTGGAAATAAATAAGGTTTTTGTGTCATAATTTGTTTAATATCCAATCCGATCAACCCATGATATATTAATTATAGTTTAGTTCCATAATTTTTAATAAAAATTGATCCGGTCCATCGGAAAAAAATATATAATAACAACAAAAAATTATATATGTATAAATAAAATGATCAAATTTATAAAAACAAATTTCGATAATATATACAAATAAACTCACCATGCGCAAGGCGCATGTCTTATCCTAGTGTATAATATACCAATTATATTTTTTTTTGCATCTATATCATTAATAAAATATTTAACTTTCAAACTTACTATAGTTCTAGTTTCATTAGAAGCATTCCGACCTCTTTGTCCCGAAGCACTTGCGTTTAGGCCTGGACGTTCGGGTACCCATTGGCGTTCGGATCGGGTTTTTGGGCTTTCGGATACTAAAATTTTATTAGTACAGGTCGGGTTCAGATAATAAAAATTCGGGTTCGGTTCAAAATTGTATTGCATCCTAAAACCCATAAAGTAATCATGTATCGTACGGATTTGGGTAATATCGATTCGGTTCGGATATAACCGAAGTAAAAAAACAAAACTTTTGAAGCAAAACATAAAGAAAAACATCTAAATTAAATAAAAATTAATCTATCACACATAAAATTGATAAAATAACAATAAAATGTTAAATCAAGCATGAAAACAAACATCATTTGTAAACAATATGTATTGCCTTATAGAGAGTAGATTTTTTATTCCAATGAGCAAATTATAAAATATTTATTTATAACTAATTGTGTACTTAAAGTATTTATTAAAATTTTAATATTTATTATTATATATCATATTACCACAAATATTGAACTTAATAATTGAAATACTTATATATATTTCAAAATATTTATATTGACTATTAATTTTGGATTTTTTGGGTTACTTGTTCGGGTTCGGTTAATAACACTTCGGGTTCGGATATTTTTTGTACCACCCTACAAGATCCGTTCGGGTATTTTTACATTTTGGGTCGGATAACGGGTCAGGTTTTTCGGTTCAGGTTCGGTTCGGATTTCGGGTTCCGGATTTTATGCCAAGGCCTACTTGCGTTCCCTCGACGATTAGACGCCATTCTGCATTATTATCACAATATTAATAATACTAAATTGAAAATATAAATCAGAATTACACAATATTTTTTAACCTGATTATATCTATCTTATTAAAGTAGAAGAAATTTTAAGCTTTTGTTTGGCAACATAGATAACAGTTAAAAAAATGGTGTTGTTTGGAAATATGGATAGCAATGTATTAAATAAAAAATGTAATGGGCTTATGTTATCAAGAAAAATTAGAAATTCATTATACTATGAAAACAATAGATATGGATATCTTTAAAATATACGAAAATGACTGGCCCAATCTTATTACCTAAAAACATCTGTCTAAAATAATCATTAAAAATTATTAAGTTTTATATACATGTTTCAAATCAAAATATTAATTTTAAATTTATTTTAAAATATACATATATTCAAAATTTGATTTTACTAAAATGTTTTTTATAACCATTATAAAAATGTTTTAAATATATTTAAGAAAAATACAATACAAAACAATTTCTGACACCAACATAAATTAGGATTTTTATATTTCATATTAAAGTTTAAAAATATAATATATATTATTATTTATATAATGGTATGCATAAAATACTATTAATTATGATTACTTATATGATGGTAGGTAAAAGCATGATTAATTATATGATGATACATATATGATATCTAATAGTGACATGAAAAAATAAATAACAACATATTTTTGCAATATTATATCTTCTAACTTATTAAAGTAGAAGTACCTTTGGGAATATTTGGAAACAAAAATAACATAATTTAAAAGAAACATAATGTTATTTGAAAATATGGATAGCAATATATTAAAAATAAAATAATGGGCTTATGTTATTAAAAAAATTGAAGTCCATTATATTTTTATAAATTATCCGTTTGGACCAGATTTAAAATATATGAAAATGGCTAAATATAATAATTATTTTTTGTGCAACTTGTCCAATCTAATTAACTAAAAACATATTTTGTCTAAATTAATCATTAAACAAAATTCAAAACAAAAATTGATTCAAAAATATGCATGTATTCAAAAATTGATTTTTACTAATGTATTTTCCAATAACCATTATAAAATTGTTTTCAATATATATGAAAAATACAATATAAAGGAACTAATAGATTGCGTAATCTTTCTTTCTAATTTTTTTTATGGACCACCGAAATAGAATTAGATATACAATACTAGAAATAATTATAATATTTGGGTTACAATATCAAATGAACAATGAAACAAAAAAAAATTAATATATGAATGTATTAGTATTCCTTTATTTGTATTAAAAATACAATAATAGTCAAACAATAATATATAACGGGACCATAATTTTTAAAATCCAACAATTACCAATTAGTTATGAACTTATAATGTTCTTATAAATTAAAGCAAACATCCATGCACACGGATGGGTCAAGATCTAGTTAGTATTAAAATCAATTTTTTCTCTTTTCTAAAGCTTCATATTCCTAAATGTTTATTTATCAAACATTATCTATGATAAAATTATTTATTATGTGAACACTATCATATTTTTAACAATATTTAATTTAATTAAATAAATTAAAGACATTTCATAAACTAACTTATAAACATATATAATTTTCTTAACACATAAAATCTATTATTTGTTAGATTGTTCAAAGATATAATTTATAGGTATAAAATTAACATTTTTACATTATATATTCTCCACAACTAATTTTTATCTCACATTTCTAACTTAAATAATTAAGTCTGAACATATATATAAGTTTATATTATCTATATTACATTTGTTTTGATATACTCTAAAATAACAATTTTCTGTTTCATCAATAAAAATTAGATCAAATATAGTGTAAACATAATTATTAATATTTAATAACTTAAAAATGAAATGAAAAAAAAATTGAAATAAAAAAAAAAGTTAGATACGTGCGTACCTTTAAATGTTTCAACAACTTCATATTAATCAAATGAAAATGCAACATCCTTATATATAGGGATGTTAATGTAGGGTAAAATAACTCAACCCAAGAAAACCCAAAAACACTAGGTTGGAAACCAAACCGAGATAATAAACTCAATAGGGCATAGGTTTACTCATGAGTACCCAAGTTGTCATTTTATTTTTTCTAGACAAATAATATAAAATATTGATACGTTTTTGTATATAGAATCAAATTATACATTTTTATACCTTTAAAAAGAAATTTTAATATCTATATATATAATTTAAAATCACAATTATATAAATCAATATAAATTTAAAATAAATATTATAAATCAATATAAAACTTATATATCTGCAAAAGCTTTTAACCCTAGCCTTGGCTCATCCAAATGCAATTCCAAACTTGACTCTGTGTTATCTGAACTATGTAGGATACTCCTCTCAAGTTCAAAAAAAATCCTGACACAAAACATAGTAACAAGATAAGAATGCAAATCATCTCACGTATGTAACCAGTTCTGAATTTCTAAAATCAGAAAAGAACCAAGTCTGAACCTCTAAAATCAGACAAGAACCAAGTCTGGACTCTTAAAATCATAAAAGAACAACAATAGAACCAAGTCTTAACTTTTGAAATCAGACAAGAACATCAACTAGAATTCAAGTATGTTAAGCGACTGTGAATCCATCTACACCACATGCCATTATCGCAGAGAGACAAACATTAGAGTTCAGACACAAACAATAGACTGAGACACAAAAAATAGATTCAGAGAGTTAGAGACAGAGGGAAGAGAGAGATAGATGGAGCAAGAGATAGAAAGACATAGTACATGATCAGTGTGATGGGTTCTCTGCCAGAGATCTGCTTCCTGCACAACAGAGAAAATCAGAACCGAGAGAAACAACTAAACATAGAGATAACTTGAGAGAAACTGAGAGAGAGAGAGAGAGAGAGAACATGAAAGAGTTGAAGACGACCAAGCTTGATTGAGAGAGAGACAACTTCGTTTGTTTCAGATTAGGTTGAAATCATTTGTTTCAGATTAGGTTGAAAGAGACACTTCGTCAGTTTGTTGAACAATAACGTTTAATTTTTTTAATTAAGTATGTGGGTAATGTGGGTACCCAGTTACCCTATTGATTTTACCCGTATTAATATAAACTCTAAAATTAATATCTCATATTGGACCCATTTATTTATCGAAGGGTAAAAACCCGGCCCATTACTTATGGGTTTGGGTAAACCCATGGGTATAAATCCATGATAACATCCCTACTTATATAGAAGTTTTCAATTAAAAAAAATATTTCACGAACTTCCAATCCGCACCAACTTACCCACTTCCCGCACCAACTTAGCTACTAGTGCGTTTCAAACGTGTTTCAGAAACACACATATATTTTTTCGTTTTTTCTTTTATTTTTAAAATTATAACCACCCTATGTGTTTTTTTTTGTGATTTGTAATGAATGGAGGAGTTTAATTGTAATCGCATGCGTTTAAGTGTAAACGCACTTAACATTCGGAGCCTTAAGTTACTCTCATTCTTCATATACTAAAGCACAAATCAGTCATCTAATAAAAATTTTACAAATGTCATTGTGTTTTAAAGATATATAAATCAATTAAAATATTTTTGGATTTTCAATTTTTTGGATAAAATAAAACAAAACTGAATTCCTAAATTTTCTCATACCATTACTAACATGTTCAAACTTCCAAAAAAAGTGTAATTATAAGTAAAAATTATATCACGGTTTCAAACTATTTCTTTTCCCAACAATTTCTAACCCTCTAACTCCTATAAAGTTGCGATGTATTTCACTTTTCGCGCTGCATTTTGTTTTTATATTTTATTTACTCATGAGATTTTTACTCATTCTCTCTATTTTAAGTTACTCATTTATTATATATTATCCAATCATACTCTAATATAGGTAGAAAAGTGATTGACTTTTATTTTAGCTGATTTAATAGTAACTATATTTTGATCCGCGCTTTCAAAGCGCGAGATTTATTTCTTTTTAAATAAAAATCTTATATAATAAATATGGTCGGTTATAAATATGGTGCGGGATTGGTTATAAATATTTTGGTTATAAATATGATTAGTTATTAATATGGCAAACAAATTAATTTCGGGTCAAAAACTTTTCAAAAATGATAGGTTATAAATATAGCAAGCGAATTAATTTAAAAAAGTCCATATTAAGTAATGACACTCTCTTGTAAATAACTTCAAAAACTATGGGCGGAATCCTAGTAGGGACTCTTCCTTAATAGTATAGATGAAGTGGAAAAGTTGTTTTGGTTTTAAATGTTTTAGTATCGTTACTATTCAAAGAAGAGTAAATGTAGTGTGTGTTTATCTCATCCAATTTGTGAAGAGAAAAATGTTGTGTTACATTTCACTTTCGTATATTTTATCTACTTCAGAGATTTTTCACTCATTTTCTCTATTTTAAGTTACTTTATATTATCCAATCACACTCTATGACTGTATAACACATATATCGATATAATCTTGGTGGAAATGTGATTTGCTCTTACTTCAGCTGATTTAATATCAATAAAGTGGAAAGGTTTTTATTATTTTTAATGTTTTACTCTCCCTACTATGCAAAGAATAGTAAATGCAGTGTATATTTATCCTTCCCAATTTGTGATGAAAAAAATATTATGATGCTTCTCACCTTTTTTATATTTTATTTACTCCAGTATTTCTCATTAAATCAATAAGATGTGATAAATTAGATAAATAAGTATTTTATAGATAGTTTCAAAAACATATCAAAACCCAGTAGAGTACTCAAAGGTTAAAAAAAGAGGAAAACAACATCGATATATAAGCATTATTCAAAAAGTACTGCATCCAGATAATTCATTATCTTCACTTAAGCCACTCGTGCCTTCTTGGTCACCTTGGTAGTTGCTATTGCTAGAGTCTTTTGGAAGCCAGACCACTTTAAGATGTTCTCACAGTTGCTGATTCTCCAAGATCTTACCACTTACGTCCACCTTTTGGAGGTGAGACCACTTTAAGATGTTCCCACAATCAATGTTTTCCCCTGCATTAGTCTCTTTGTCGAAAAATATATTGTCTCTGGCGTGGCATTCAAGAACAGTTGTCCTGCAAAAAAAAGAATTAATTTTTTTTCCAAGAAATATTATGTTCGTCCTACTAATCATAAAACATAGAATAAGAGAAAGAGAAAGAAACTAATATAGTGATTCTATATTTTAGCAAAAAATACACCTCCTACAATCTTTGGATTTATGCTAGCTGCAACAGCAAGCTTGGATCATCCCAGAAGCTTTCCACTTGTTGGGAAATGACACAGCTTGTGAGTCAAACAGACTCAGAATCACAGATTCACCACTGCGCCTAGAAAAAACCATAATCTGAAATCATCGATGTCTTCCCAAAAGAAAAAGTCTCATCATTTATAAAAGTATTGAATGGATTCATATGAAGTAAAGAGTAACTTACCCAGTTTGATAGTTGCCATGACACGTTCTTTTCTCTTGAGAACATCACTAACTGTACTTTTCACAGGTATTAGCTCACCAATAACTTCTGTGAGATGAGGAAAGCTTAATTATATCGGCTATAATGATAAAACTGAGATAAACAGATAATAAAGGGATGTACCTAGAAGATGTGTGTTCGTATTGGCTAGGGCCAGCATCAAATCATGATCCCTGGAACGTGCTAATCGTTGTCCTTCAGTGCATCTTCTTTTCTCAATGCTTTTGCCATAACACTATGAACTAATATTCTATAGGAGATATGAGGAGAGGATGAGGTCAAGAAGAGAAGTACTCACATATATTTATACTAAGCACTCACAACCTTGCATATCCAACGACGCATTGAAGGACTCATCGTGGGCGACTGAATTGATAGGGTTAAACACGCAGCCATAACTCGGACCGTTTCAGATGGCGAGAAGAAGCTTAGATGTCACGTCGTCGCAGGAAGAAGAGAGGCGAAGCTCGTGTTTTGATACAGCAGGATTAGGGTTAGAGGTGAACTTTATCTACACGGGCCGGATACAAAGAAAATATTAACAGCCCAACACACATTAGATGATAAAAGCCCATCCCGAAGCAGCTTAAATGAAACAGTGCGTTTAGCCCAAACAAGACACGTGTCACACTCACAAGCTTTAACTTTCTAATCTAGAATCCTAGGTGGGAGCACCATGAGAGAAAAAGACCCTTATTTATATATAAAGATTTACCCCTAAGATTCTTTCCCTCATTTTCTATATGTTAAGTTACTCTCATTTACTATATATTTTTCGATGACACTCTATGACTATATTACAAATATAGCGATATAATTTAGGTGGAAAAGTGATTTATTATTTTTTAATGTTCAAAAAAGTAAATGCAGTGTGTTTATCTCATATAATTTGTGAAGAGAAAAATGTTGTGCTGCATTTAAATTTTTAAATTTTATTTACTTCAAATATTTTTCACATTTATTCTATTATATTTTACTCTTATCATACTATATGACTGTATAACACATATAGCAATATAATCTACGTGGAAAAAATCTTTACTTTTATTTCAATTGTTTTAGTATCCATCAAGTAGAATTTTTTTTATTATTTTTTTAATGTTTTTCTCTCGTTACTATTCAAAGAAGAGTAATTGTAATGTGTGTTTATCCCATCCAATTTGTGAAGAGAAAAATATTGCACTGTCATTTCATTTTTTTATATTTTATTTACTCAGATTTTTCACTCATTTTCTCTATTTTAAGTTACTCTCATTTACTCTATATAATCCGATAACACTCTATGATTGTATTACAAATATAGAGATATAATCACGGTCGAAAAATAATTTACTCTTATTTTAGCTTCTTTAATACCAATCAAGTGGAAAAACTTTTAATTATTTTCTAATGTTTTACTCTTGGTACTATTCAAAGAAAAGTAAACGTAGTGTGTGTTTATCCCATTCAATTACTGAATAGAAAAATGTTGCGCTGCATTTCACTTTCTTAGATTTTATTTACTTCAGAGATTTTCCCTCGCTTTCTCTATTTTAAGTTACTCTCGTTTATTTTATTTTATCCAATCACACTTTATGACTATATAACACATATAGCGATATAATCTAGGTGAAAAAGTGATTTATTCTTGTATCAGCTGTTTTAATACCAATCATGTGGAAACATTTTTTATTACTTTCTAATGTTTTACTCTCTTTAGTATTCAAAGAAGAGTAAATATAGTGTGTGTTTATCCCATCCAATTTGTAAAGAGATAAATGTTTCGTTGCATTTAATTTTCTTATATTTTATTTAATTTAGAGATTTTTCACTCATTCTCTTTATTTTAAGTTACTCTCAGTTACTCTTATATTATTTATTCACACTCTGTGACTGTATAAACATATAACGATATAATCTAGGTGGAAAAGTGATTTAACATATTTCAGCTGTTTTAATATCAATCAAGTGGAAATGATTTTATTATTTTTAATGTTTTTCTCTCGTTACTATGCAAAGAAGAGTAAATGTTGTCTATTTTGATCTCTTCCAATTTGTGATGAGAAAAATATTGTGCTGCTTATCACCTTTTAATATTTTATTTACTCCTGTATTTTTCACTCATTTTCTCAATCTTAAGTTACTCTCATTTACTATATATTATCCATTCAGACTCTATGACTATTTTGAAATTATCTAGCTATAAAAGTGATGTACTCTTATTTCAGCTGATTTAATATCAATCAAGTGGAAAGTTTTATTTTTATTTTTAATGGTTTACTCTCGTTACTATTCAACGAAAAGTAAATGTAGTGTGTGTTTATCTCATTCCCATCTAATTTTAAAAGAAAAAAATTATTGCATTTTCCTTGTTTATCTTTTATTTACTTATGAGATTTTCACTCACCTTGTCTATTTTAAGTTACTTTCATTTACTATATATTAACTAATCCCACTCTATAACTCTATAACACATATATCAATATATTCGAGGTGGAAAAGTGATTTACTCTTATTTCAGTTGCTTTAATACCAACCAAGTGAATTTTTTTTAATTATTTTTAATGTTTTACTGGTTACTATTCAAAGAAAAGTAAATGCAATGTGCGTATATCCCATCCAATTTCTGTAGAGAAAAATGTCGCAATGCATTTCACTTTCTTCTATTTTATTTACTCTTAAAATTTTTACCTCATTTTCAATATTTTAAATTATTCACATTTACTTTATATTTTCCGATCGCACTTTATGATTGTATTACAAATATAGCGATATAATCTAGGTGGAAAAATAATTTACTCTTACTTCAGATGCATTAATACCAATCAAGTGGAAAACGTTTTATTATTTTCTAATGTTTTACTCTAGTTACTATTCAAAAAAAGTAAATGTAGTGTGTTTATCCCTTACAATTTTTCAAGAGAAAAATGTTGCGCTGCATTTAAATTTTTATATTTTATTTACTTCAAATATTTTTCACATTTTCTCTATTTAAGTTACTCTCATTTACTCTATAATATCCAATCACACTATATGAGTGTATAACACATTTAGCGATATAATCTATGTGGAAAAATTCTTTACTTTTATTTCAGTTGCTTTAATATCCATCAACTGAATTTGTTTTTTATTTTTTTAATGTTTTTCTCTCGTTACTATTCAAAGATGAGTAATTGTAGTGTGTGTTTATCCCAGCCAATTTGTGAAGAGAAAAATATTGCGGTCATTTCATTTTTTATATATTTTATTTACTCCTTAGATTTTTCACTCATTTTCTTTATTTTAAGTTACTCCCATTTACTCTATACAATACGATAACACTCTATGAATGTATTACAAATATAGAGATATAATTACGGTCGAAAAATAATTTACTCTTACTTTAGCTGCTTTAATACCAATCAAGTGGAAATTTTTTTGATTATTTTGTAATGTTTTACCCTTGGTACTATTCAAAGAAAAGTAAATGTAGTGTTTGTTTATCCCATCCAGTTAGTGAATAGAAAAATGTTGCGTTGCATTTCACTTTCTTAATTTTTATTTACTTCAGAGATTTTTCACTCGTTTTCTCTATTTTAAGTCACTCTCGTTGTTGCTCCAAAAAAAAGTTACTCTCGTTTACTCTATTTTATCCATTTACACCTTATGACTATATAACACATATAGCGATATAATATAGGTGAAAAAGTGATTTATTCTTATTTTTGTTGTTTTAATACCAATCATTTGGAAAATATTTTTATTTATTTCTAATGTTTTGTTCTTTTTACTATTAAAATAAATGTAGTGTGTGTGTTTATTCCATCCAGTTTGTGAAGAGAGAAATATCGCGTTGCATTTAATTTTCTTATAATTTATTTACTTTAGAGATTTTTCACTCATTTTTCTCTATTTTAAGTTATTCTATATTATTTATTCACACTGTATGACTGTATAACATATTTAACGATATAATCTAGGTAGAAAAGTAATTTACTTTTATTTAAGATGTTTTAATACCAATCAAATAGATTTTCTGTAATATTTTACTCTCATTACTATGGGTATATATTCAAAGAAGAGTAAATACAGTGTGTGTTTATCCATCTAATTCGTAAAAAATGTTGTCACTGCATTTTGTGTTTTATATCTTATTTACTCCTGCAATTTTTCACTCATTTTCATTATTTTAAATTACTTCCATTTACTCTTAGATTATCCATTCACACTCTATGATTGTATAACACATGTAGTGATATAATCTAGCTGAAAAGTGATTTACTTTTATTTCACGTGACTTAATATCAATCAAATGAAATTTTTTTTTTTTTTTTTTTTTTTATGTTTTACTATCGTTTCTATTTAAAAAGGAGTGAGGAATTAGCGAGGAAAACCGCCGTCGTTAAATTTGTGTTTTATTGTAGTGCCAGTGTGTATTAATCACAATCAATTTGCGAAGAAAAAAATGTCAAGCTTCACTTTTTAAAATATTTTATTTACTCTTCAGATTTTTCATTCATTTTTTCTATTTTAATTTAGTCTCATCCCTTACATATTAAAGGAAAAGCATTGTAATAAATGCGTTAACACTAAACTGGATACATATCACGTGTAGAAGCATTTTAATAAATGCGTTTACACTAAAATGGACACATGTCACATGAAGAGAGCTTCTCAGCCAAACTCTACATAAATATGTTCACACTGAACTGTACACATGTCACGTGTAGAAGCATTTTAATAAATGCGTTTACACTAAAATGGACACATGTCACATGTAGAGAGCTTCTCTGCCAAACTCTACATAAATATGTTCACACTATGTGCTTTACTTTTTTAATATAAAACTCACATGTATGGTTCTTCTTTACGTTATTTTTACTGTTTACGAATAGAGTTACACAAATTATTCATAAATTTGGATTCGATTTGTTATCCGTTTTGAATCGAACCGAAAAATCCGGATATCCATTACTCTAGGAAAAAAATACTAAAATGCAATATTTATAAAAAAAAACAAATCACAAATATCAATATTTATAGGAACATATATCCAATTTGATGTGTTATATGCATATATATACACATATATTTAAAGAATTATATATAAGTTATATATTATAGTTTATATAAATTTTGCAATATTTCTGTTTTTAAATAATTTCATTTTAAGAATTTTATTTTTCATGTATTATTTTGAAAAAAATGTCATTTAATATTAATTAACAATATCTTTATATATTTATCAACCATCTTTATATACTTTTACATACACATACATGTGCACATTAACGTGAGTACCTTATAACTAAGTATTTACCACAACTGAAATATCTAATTTTTTGAAAGTTAAAATATTTCTTAATGCTTCTTTCACTATCGACCAAATTGTAGTAAAATGATTTGTCTTAATAATTTTCTTTTCTTTTATTAACTATTATCCATTTAGAGACTATAATATGAAACCATTGGTTCGACATCACGACTATCTAAGATTCATAACATGAAAACAAACAAATAATAGTAAATTTTGATTATCACAGAAAAAAAAACCAAAAACATCAAACGTTTTAACCGAACAAACCAAATAAATATTGATTTAAAATGATAGTTATATTTTAGGAGACTAAAAACCAAAAAAACCTAAAACCAAACCGATATCCAAATTAAACAGATTAATGTCTCCTTATTAAAAAATAACGAAACTAATAATCATATTTTCCGCAAGGCGCGGTTATTTCCTAGTCTCTTAGACTATATTTGCGAAGTGATTTTGCCACATGTCCTATCTACAATCATTTTTACAAAAAAATGATGACATGGCTAACAAGATTGATGACATGGCTTATAATTAATATGACATGGACAATCACATTTACTACTGACATATATTTTTGGTACACTTTATAGAATATGACAATAACAAATACATTACATTTAATGTTGATTTATATTTTTGTTAACCTTCTTAAAATATGGTAATAATTCATAAATCATCACTAAAATAAATATATTGAAATATGCATTATAAATTTCGAAATACATTATTCAATTGTATTTTTATAATTATACAATTTTTATTACTAATATTTTAAAAAAAATTCTACATCTTTTTTTTTTAAAATTAATAAATTGTTAATTGTAATTTCATTAGGTTCTTTTAGATATATCTACAAATTTTATAAATATTGTTTAGTTATAATTTTTAATAACTATACAATTTTTATATGATTTTTAGTAATTTTATACAAGTTGATTTAATACATTTAACCAAAATAAATGGATAAAAAATTTATCTAAGATTCGAATTTTAAATATATTACATATATATTATTAAATGTAATTTAAAATAAACAAAATTATTTTTTTCTTAATTTTATGCTTAAATAATCAACTTTATATTAAATATTAGTCAAAAATAATAAAATATATAATATTAATAAATTTTATTTTAAATATAATTTAACTTTTAAAAAATTTATCACTGTACAAATGGTGTGGGAAAACACCTAGGGTCCGACTGGTGACCATCCGGGAAACAAGAGGAACGAATAAAAAAGGAATGTACGGGAATAAAATATCAGGAATGAAAAGGAATGGTTATTCCTTATCAAATTTGACAAGGAATAATTTTGTTCTTTAATTCTCTACAAAAAAGGGAATGAAAGGGAATGAGAGGAAATTATTATTCCTTGTGAATGGTAATTTTTTTTAGGAACGTTAGGGAATGCATTATTCCTCGTCGTTCCCTGGTCACCATTCATACCCCTAGTTTACTATGTATTCTTAAAAAACAATTTTCCCTTATTTCTTATTATTTAGTATATCTACAATTAGAGAGATACTAGTTTAAAGAAAACAAAAATCCTTCTAAGGAGTTTGGACGGACACGCGATGATGAGGATGGCTGGCGTTAGCTATATCACCGCCACTGCTACAGCTCTGCTTCCATGTTTCTACAACGGGACCATTCTTAGACGCAGATCCCTTCGTCTCCGAAATGGTGGCTCTCGAGAACCGAAGCTTCGGCTCCGATGCGTCTCGCCTTCCGAATTTGATTTCTCGCCGCCTCCGATCGATCACGATCCCCTCGTAAGCTTCTTCTTCTTTCTTCTTAAATATATAGTGTGAGTATTGATTGTTAATTGGCTAAAATGCAATTATGGACTTGTGCGAAGGATACAATTAGTGTTGGTGGAGGGATAGTTTCAGAAGATGGTGTTGTTGAGAGTTTTGATAACGACGATGAGGCTTTGGATGCTTTTGATAGTGGAGTGGTGGTATGCTATCTTCTTTTTTATAATTTTTGAAACCCCTTTTTGCATTTATGATTCTTGTTTCATCAAAATTTGATTTTTTTTCAGGTCGTGGACCTCTCGCATTTTGGCAGAATACGAGGTATTATATAATCCTTATTTATCAGCCTAACTCATTTTGGGTAATGCTACTTACTACCCTAAATCTTTGTGCCGTCAAGTTAGTGGAGATGACCGCGTTCATTTCCTTCACAACCAAACTACTGCAAATTTTGAATGCCTTAGCAAAGGACAGGTGATTGTTTCTATAAAGGGTATTTTTCATCGAGTGTAGATTGTTTCTTCTGTCACTAGTAACCACTTTTGTGGATATGTTTTTTAAGGGGTGTGACACTGTATTCGTTACCCCAACAGCAAGAACGATCGATATTGCACATGCCTGGATAATGGTAATTAACACTCTTTTTCTTCCTTGAAGTGATATTAGGTTGGATTCACCTTTTAAGTGCTTCCATTATAAAAAAGTTGACTCTTTTCCCTTTCAGAAAAACGCAATAATGCTAATGGTTTCTCCAACGACGTGCCAAAGCATAATTGAGATGCTAAATAAGTAATGTTATAACGTTTCATCCCCTGCTCTAATATACAAAACTGTAGTGGTTTCTCTGACTTGGAGTGTATCGTGATGTCGCTTACTTCTCATCTTCATCTTCGCAGGTGTATCTTTTTTGCTGACAAAGTGGAGATCAAAGATATCACCAAGCAAACTTACTTTTTTGCTTTAGCAGGACCCAAGTGTAACCAAGTAAGATTCTTTCTTTTAGCAGAGTGACCATTTTCTTTGTTTAGCATCTATGGTAGTTCGAATAAGTTTTTTTTTATGCTAATGTAAAAGAAACTGGAAACAGATTATGTCTAAACTGAATCTGGGAGATCTTATTGGGCAGCCATATGGCAAACATCAGCATTATAGTGTAAGCCGTTTTTAAACTCCGAAACAAATCCTTTGAAGCAGCATATAGTAATAATATGTTCTTTTATTTTTTTCAGTTCGATGGAATGCCAATTACAGTTGGGGTCGGGAGTCTTATTTCAGATGAAGGCTTTACCATGTTAATGTCACCTGGTGGTGCTGTTTCAGTCTGGAAGACTCTTCTATCTGAAGGTGCCGTTCCAATGGGTTCTGAAGCCTGGGAGAAACTTAGAGTCCTTCAAGGTTTGTAAAGACTATTATCCAAATATAGGCCCCCTCAGTGTTTCTCGATCTGGTCACCACTTAAGGCATGTTTGTTCGATATTTACCTTAATATTAATCAACAAGCTCTAAAGATGCTCGCATATTTGGAAGCAGTGTTGTACAATGCTGTTCTTTATGTCTTCTGCCTTTCCATTAGCTATATGTTTCTCAGGCCAAAAGCATTGATGTTTTGCAGGAAGGCCAGCACCTGAGAGAGAACTCAGCAAGGAATTCAATGTTCTGGAAGCGGGTCTGTGGAACTCAATCTCTTTGAACAAAGGTACTCATGAAGCTTTGGTTAGTGAACTAAAATGACACAATGAGCGCCCAGGTTTAACAAAATTCAAACCTCCCAGGATGTTATAAGGGGCAGGAGACTATCGCAAGACTTATAACATATGATGGAATCAAACAAAGGTTGTGTGGACTTGAGCTCTCTGCACAAGCAGAACCCGGCAGCACCATCACATTCGACGGGAAGAAGGTATTGAACCTTTGTGTTCATATCATAGTTACTCTAAAAGAAAAAATAGCATCTACGTTTTGTTATATCAATTCTTGACTGGTAGATAAACATTATTTTTCAGGTGGGGAAGCTAACTAGCTACACTAGGGGAAGAAACGGATCAAGCCATTTCGGGTTAGGGTACATCAAGAAACAAGCAGCCTCAGTTGGAACCACAGTGACTATAGGGGAAGACATTTCTGGGATAGTTGCTGAAGTCCCTTATCTATCCCGGCAACATCCTCCAACCAACCCAACTTCTTGAGTAGAAGAAAGAAGTTATGCACAAGGAAACTGCACACGGATATACACATTCATTAGCTTAAAAATTTGTTTTGAGATGCGAGCATATTATATTTGGGTTCTCACTGGATATTGAAACATTAATTTTCATAGATAGGAAAGTGATTAGAACAACAGGTTTTGGCCATAAAGAGATGTTTTGGGGGAAAATAATATCAGGACAAGTGCAGATACGCATGTTGGTAGATTTAGGAGTGCAATTGGATTCGACTTGGCTGAGCGTTGCACTTGAATACCATGTACGTAATAAGTCATGCCGGGCACCACTTCTTTTCTCCGTAGCGATCAAGCTTCGGGCACCTAATATAAGATTCATCAACAAACTAAGAAGGGTTGAACCATGATGGTTTGGGTTGACCAGAGTTCGATGAGCAAAACTGTAATCTCAGGAGAATGATGTCACCTTTTGAAAGGTGGGGCTGGGAAAAGGAAGAATAAGACGTAAGTAGTCAAAAAATACAAAAGCAAAAAAAAAAATATTTTATGTTCAAGAAAAACAAACAATATAATATTTCATTTATGTTTATATAAAGGTAATTTTCTCTAATAACCATTTTTAAGTTTTTATCACAAAAATAGCTTCCAAAGAGGAAAATGACCGAAATAGTCTTTTTTATTTTGAAAATTTTAATATTTATTTTTTATTTTTTAAAATTTGAAACTTTATCTTCAAAAATTCACCCCTTAACTCTAAACTTTTAGTCTAGATTAATTAATTCTAGGGTATAAATGTGTTTCTACCCTTTAATAAAAAAAGTTTGGTCATTTTTTTCTTTAAAAACTATTTTTTGGAAAATAAACTAAAAAGGTTATCCTAGAGAACTTTTCTTATATAAATGCACTAGGGTCAGCTCGCCTTACGGACATGATGAATATTTGAAAATAATTTAAATTGTTAGAGTAAATATTTAATGTAAATTTTTATTAATTAAAAATTATAAATATTAGTTAAATTTTCTATATTTTTTTTTAGGGTGGCATTACATCATTTCTTGCTTAGTATTCATGATGTTGTACTGGAAGTTATTATCATAAAATAACTTATGTGGTGCATTTAATATTTATTATAATTGATTATTTATATATATATATATATATATATATATATATATATATATAAATAAGTGAGAAGTTATTAATATTGTGTAAATTGTGATTGAGATTTAAGAGAAAATTGTAAGCTAAAAATCTTAGGGGTTTTTTAACTTGTTTTAGTTATTTTCCGTTTTTGTTATATTTTTAACTTTAAAAATGTTTATAAATTATAAAGTGCTAAATTCCCATTGAAATTTTGTGATTGAAGTTTAAATATTTATTACAAAATATAATGATTACAAAAACATATGGAAGATATATTTGCATTGGATTTTGAAGACTATATATATATATATATATGTATATATATATTTTACAGTAAAACATATACCATATAAAACTAACTAACTAATTTAATTTTATTTTAATAGTTTCATTGTATTTTAATAACAGTTATGGATTACTAAAAAGAATATACTATTTGAATTTTTATTAATATATAGTGCTTTCAAACAGAATATGCGAATGATTATTTTTAATTAACAATATTATGGATGTACAATTTAGTTATTTTGTTTTTTTTAACTATTACTATTATGGTTTTGCGTTTGTAATTCTGACAGAATAATTTATAGTGTATGTATTTTATTTTATGTGGTTATGTCACGCACTAGTTGTGTTGATTTATTCGAAATATAAAATGTTGTGTGAATAAGGTAGTACGATATATTTCATGTATATATTAAACCGTTGGAACACAGTAAATACATATTAGGGACTCGGTATTTGAAACCACTAATTTGACTTATGTGTAAGTTTTAATATGATGGTTTTCATCAGAATGGAAAATGTAAAACTCTAAGATAAGACAGAGTCGTCTGTTGACAAAATTTAAAATAAAACAGAAAATATTAGCATTTGTAGCTTTGAAAATGATGTTTTCGTCCAAGCTTAAAAGTGTTGGATAACACATTGGTGTTGTTCCTCCGATGAAAGTGATGCAGTCAGTATTAAAAAAAAAAGATCGGATTAGAGATAGCAGACGAAGAGAGTTTTTGTATGTCAAATGCCTAAAATCTTTATTATAAATGCTGCCAAATTTTGATCCAAGCAAATATGCACATGTTTTTAGCACCTGTTTTTTTAAGGAAAGTACCCTTTTTTTTTCTTTCTTTTAGGGTATATTTTGTGGCCCTATGGTTTATATCATTCGAGTTTTGGTTAACTGGTTTATGCTTTACATAAGTATCAGTAATTTTTGGGTGCGCTCGATCCATATCTGAAATTGACTATTCAATTATCTGGCCGTCATTTTGTTTTGGCAAGAAATTATTAATATATATTTTTTTTGTCATCAACAATACAGACTCATACTGACTCTGTAAACCAAACCGGGTGATTTGCATCCATGTGAACGACAAAAGACGGTTGCTTCCTAACACTGCATGCTAGTATATCCGCTTTTGAATTGTGCGTCCTTGGTATATAGATAATCTCTGATCGGGTGAATCTCTCTTTCAGGATCTTGATATCTTCCAAATAATTTGCAAAAGCTGGTCATTCTTCTCGTTCCGAAACCATCTTCACCAACTGAGAACAATTCATTACAAACGTAACCTGAAATTGACGTAAATTCCTCATGCATTCTATTGCACATAGTAGCGCTTCCATCTCCGCATGAAGTGGAGATAGAGAAGCCTTAGCATTCCTCTCCCCCAACAATCCATCAAAACCTTCTAAAGTGCTGAACTAACCTTGTCCTGAAAAAATATCACCCTCTTTCCAGGAGTCATCTGTAAAGCACCATCTACCTGGAATCGACGGTAAGGTCATATTCATTATTTGTGGTGCTGTCCTCTGGTCCTTCAATATTTGTGCCTCAGCCCACACTATTGATTATGTTTCTCCCCACTTAAGCGTATCCATTGGGTCCATATCCAGGTTACTGAAAACTTTATTATTCCTAGCTTTCCAGATGTACCATAGTATCCATGCAAACTGATGATCCTCCATCTTCGGGAGAACTCTCCAGAATAGATGATCCATGTTTGTGAATAGGGAACTTGTTGGAAAAATAGCTGGATTTGATGGTATCTTCGAGAGAGCCCAAACCTGGAGGGTAGGAGGACATTCAAAAAACACATGGTTTATCGATTCCTCAGGAGCTCCACATCTTACACAATAAATATCCCCTTGAATCCCCCTCGCTTGTAAATTCTTCCTCACTGCTATACACTCTATCACTAATTGCCATAGGAAGTGTTTTAACTTTGGTGGGCACAAAATTTTTCAGCAGTAAGCCTTCAAAACATCAACTGTGGGGCCAATCAGTAGTGGTGGTCTTTCTCTATCTGGATAGATCCGCTCAACCTGATATCCTGATTTGACCGTGTATTTCCTATTTTTTGTGAAGTGCCATCCATCTCTATCTACCCTCTGATTCATGCTCAGTGGTATGCTTTCTATAAGTTTCGCATCCTGTGGATCCACCAAAGCCCGAATTGCCTCTAAATTCCAAGCGCACGAGGTAGAGTCAATGAGAGACTCCACAGTAAGGTCCGAGTATAAATTGTGTTGATTTTTATTAGCTGGTCTCGGGCGAGTGGTTGGGAGCCATGAATCATTCTATACAGATATAGAAGAACCTGATCCCACCCTTTTGATTAGCCATTTGCTTACAAGAGATCTAGCAGAGGACAATACTCCGCCAGCCATATGACAGAGAATATGAACGAATCGGTTCCAAAGGTGAAGCATTCCTAAAATACCGACCTTTGAAAACACGAGAGAATAAAGTATTTGGCTTCTGTATCAGACGCCATAATTGTTTACCAAGCATTGCGGTATTGAAATCTGCGATGTCTTTAAACCCCAAACTTCCTTCATCCTTATCTGCGCATACTTTGTCCCATGATTTCCAGTGCATGCCTCTTATGCTTCCCCCTGGACTCCACCAGAATTGTGACACCGCGCTCGTCAGTTTCTTCACAGTTGTCTTCGGTAAACGATAGCAGGACATGGTATGATTTGGTAATGCTGTAATCACTGATTTAATGATCACTTCCTTTCCTGCTTTTGTGAAAAACTTGAAAATCCACCCATTAACTCTATTATTTAAACACTCTTGTACAAAGCTAAAAAATTGGATCTTTGAACCCCCAGATTTTCTGGTAAACCACGGTAGGATCCCATTCCTCCAAGATTCTAAATGCCCAAAATATCCCGCAAGTCTTGTCTGATAGATTCTTCGATCTTGTGTCCAAATTGAATTGAAGACTTGTCAAAATTAATTAACTGTCATGAAACTGCCTCATATTCCCTTAAAATCCTAAGAATGGTTTGACACTCTTCTTTTTGAGATTTACAAAAGAATATGCTATCATCCGCAAAAAGCAAATGAGATATCGACGGACAAGTTCTAGCTACCTTCATCCCCGTTAGTTGTTGCCCTCTCTCTGCCTTTTTATATTTGCAATTAAATCCTTAGTACAGAGAATAAATAAATAAGATGATAAAGGATCTCCTTGCGTAAGCTCTTATGTGGGACAATGAGTCCACGTGGTTGACCATTTATGAGAACCCTATATTGAACCTAGGCCTGGGTAAAAAAACCGGAACCGAAAGAACCGAACCGAACCGAACTGAAAAACAGCGTATCCGAACCGAATGGATATAGCTAATTACCCGCATGGATCTTGTATATATATAGTTCGGGTATCGGTTCGGTTCGGGTATTACCCGAGAACCGAACGGATACCCGAACTATATATACACAAGATTCATTCATCCATATATGTTAATAATCTGTGCAGTTTCCCATAAACTTAGATATAGCTATTGTCGTATTGATGCCACAATATTTACTTTCCTTTATTCTTGAAAAACGAAAGGTCTCTCAACCTAATCCCTTAAATTTCGATTTTGGATCTTAAACTGGAAATCTGGCAAGTTTAAATCAAAATCTTCTTCTCGTTCCCAATCTCTCAACTTGTCTTCCTCCTCGTTCTCCACCGTCTGTGTCGTCGAGAATCTCAGAGGTACAGTCCCTGAATTCATCTATTATTACTTCATAGATTCTGGATTCTTACTCAAATATTTTGATCATTTTCTGTTGACTTAATTTGTTTGATAGATGATGACTAGAGTTAAGCGTGTTCACTTATTCTTATAAATATCCAGAGCTTAACTTCTTAAGTTTATGCTTTAAGTTTATGTTTTGTCTTTTAGCTAGTTTGTTTCTCTTCCTCGTATAAGAACTTTTTTTTGACAAAATCCTCGTATAAGAACTTAAAACTTCATGCTTTATAAATTATGATTATGTTTCTGTCTCTTAGGCTAGTTTGTTTCTTCTCGTATAAAAACTAATTTTTTATGTTTCTTCTCCTATAAAAACTTACTTTTATTCTCCACTGTCTTTCATTCTTCATATGTAGATGGATTCTTCTTCCTTTCCACATGGAGCAGAAGATAATCGTGATGGTGTTGATGAAAACGTGGATGAACGTGAAGAAGATGAACTTGATGCTCCTGCTTCAGGTTCCAGAAACAAAAGAAAAGGCAAGCAGAGAACTAACGTAGCAAAACGATGCAAGGCACAGACGACTTTGGTGAGATCAAAAGTGTGGGAACACTACACAAGAACAGTGGAGAATAATGACAAATGCAAATGTCATTATTGTGGAAGAATAATGAGTTGTGCTACTACCTCTGGAACATCTAATCTGCTAAAACATCTTGAAACATGTAAGCAGCACATCGCATGGAAACAAAGCAGAGCTCCAACCGAAGATCAAACCCAAGGTGTTCTCGATGTAGAAGGTGGTGAGTTAAAGGTTGCTAAGATATCCATAGACGTTTTTAAGGAAGCGTGTAATGAGATGCTGGTACTGGGAGAGCTACCTCTTGCTTTCATCGAGGGTTTAGCGTTTAAACATTTCTGCGACCGGCTCAAAATTTACACCCCTCACTCTAGGCGAACAGCTACACGAGAGATAGTTGAAATGTTTGTGGAAAAGAAAGCAAGAATGAGGAAATTGCTTAATGCTAATAAGCAGAGGGTCTCTCTCACGACTGACATATGGAAGGCTCCAACAACATCATCTAGCTACATTTTTTTTTTTGTTCAGAGTTTGGAAGCACAAGTTTCTTTGAAGATTGATCGTTGATGTCTCATGGTGCATGAAGAAATGGTATCAACGCTTGTTTCAGTTTGTTGTTTTCTGGTTTGAACTTTGAAGTTTCATAGGTTGACATTTGACAATCTCGGTTTGTTTCTTTTCAATGTTTGACGATGTTTAAACAATTAAATTTATGTTATGGCTATGGTTTTTGAAGGTTTATTTCAGTTTGTTGCCTTCACTTCGTTTTTTATGCTTAAAGGCTACAAGTATATATTGATTTTATGAAGCTTAATGTTGTATTTCAGTTACCAGATGGCAATAGATATACAAGTTTTCGGATACTTTCAGGTTGTTTCGGTTCGTTTTGGATAGTTTGGGTAATATTACCCGAACTATCCGAACTATCCGAATCCGAACCGGAACCAAATGAGAACCGAATATTTTTTGGGTATTTTCCGGTTCCTAGTTTTACTATCCGAACCGAACCGAACCCGAAACTATCCGAACCGATCCGAACCGAAAAAATGTCAAGTACTCAATGGATCCTCTGACCCCTATCCAAACTACCCGAAACCCGAAATACCCGAACCGAACCGAACCGATACCCGAAATGCCCAGGCCTAATTGAACCAATGATATACATTCCATCATTAATTTAATCCAATGAAGGTCAAAACCCAATTTCTATAATAAGGCCTTAATAAAGTCTCATTCCACTCTATTGTATGCTTTGCTCATATCCGTTTTAATTGCCATATACTTTCCTTGACATGCAATTAATTTGTGAAAAGCTCATTTCTCTTCTTCTCTGTTTATTCTGTTTTTCATCTCATTTCTTCTGTTTCTTATCACTTTTCTGTCACAATCCGTTAAGCACAACCATAGGCTTAATAGATCTTTTTTCATCACCTTTTTGTGTTGTTTATTAAGAGAAATGAACTGATGATTTTTTGAGGAAAACTTTCATATTTATAATGGAGGATTAACACAAATGAATGTACGGAGGGATTCATTGAATGTGAGATCGTGTGAGAAGAGGAGAATAGGTATTAATGCAAATGTTAATGAAGATGCATGAAACACGTTAATTTCCATAACAGCGCCAGATCAAAGAAGTCTATTCGCCAAAACCGATGGTTTCCAACTGACATTGATCGGAATCATTCGTCACCGGTGAAACCGTTGGATTTCTATTGACAGTTGACTGAACGGAAATTGTTGCACGGTGGTGATAGACCATGGATTTAACCCACTTTCACCCATGGTTTATAGGTGTTTTTACTACTAGTTATTATATTATAAAGTCTATTTATTATATTTATAAGATCATGAGTGATCTGGAGATAAATGATGATTTTGGAGCATTTTGGAGATATTTGGAGCAAGCACACGAGATGACCATCAAGCTCGACCATCAGTCGATATTGAGGAACAAATATCGATCGATGTTCACATCAGAACATCGATCGACAGCGAAGCGCGCAGAAAGCCCGTTTGGTCACAACCGACTTGAAGGCCAAGTCTTCACCAATTTACAAGATTACCCCTGACGAGTTTTAACCTACTTATATAAGCTTTGCCACCATGTTAGAGGCAAAGTGTGCTATCTTGTGTTTCTAGTTTTATAATTATCAGAAAAGGTTTATAGGATTTTGATAGATTGGAGAGAAGGTCCAAAGTTATATTTGTGATTGGAACTCCATTAATATCTATTTAATATTCTAATGAAGTTTTCTTACCTAATTGCTGTTATGAATTGCTTGGTCATGTCTGAGTAGTTCCATTGTTAGATTTTAAGGTTTAAATAGGTTATGAGAGATTAGCTCCAACTATATATTGCTGAGTTGTGATAATAATCATTAGGATTATCATTAATGCCTGATTCTAGATTAGCTACCTAGAACTTGCCCTAGGATTGTTAGATAAAAGCGATAGCTTCATTTCATCCTGAAACCATTCTAATTGAGCTAAGTTTCTTGCTAAGAGTAAGGTGAGAGCTAATCTAGTGAGCTTAGTGAGCATCATTCAACCCGCGCATAAAGCTTAACTAGCAGCGTGTCGATCGATATACATATTGGATAATCGATCGACGGAGTGAAAGGTGTATCGATCGACGGAGTGAAAGGTGTATCGATCGATATCCCTATAGGATAATCGATCGACACTTGCTATTGATTGTACACATTTGTTTGGGTCATTAGATCTAGTTAATAAACAAGTCCAGAAATGCGAGAGCTGATTGACTTGTTGCTTAGTAGTTGAGCTCTATATTATCATGCATGCAACTCATTAGGCATCTGTAGGATTATAATTCCAATTTTCCTGAATAAAAACCCTAAGTCTAGCTATTTCCTTTTAAGCACCAAAACCTCAACCAATCAATCGAGCAATTACTTGCTCAAACAAAACTGCAAATTTACATTTAAATCATTAAAACATCCAACTTAACAAAACCTATCAGATTTATTAGGTTCCCTAGCTCCTTGTGGATTCGATCCCTAAATACTGCAATTGAACCTCTTATTTGAGAGACTAAATTCACTCTTTAGGATAATTTGAGTGAGATCAGGTGGCCACTTTCTCTAGGTTTTGTATACAGTTTATTGGAGAAGATGTATTTGGGTTGTAGTAGACACATAAAACCCATTAAACTCAAGAATAAATGAAACATTGAGTTTTGATTGACTGTGACACGTGTCACCACCACAGACTCCGACTTCGTGACATGGAATCTGATGTGGATGGCTTAGGAGTGAAGGAAACCATTCTTTATATATATAGATATATAATAATTATTAATTTATAATATCAATGAAAATATGCATTTGCATAAGTTTTCTTTTAAATTACTATCTTATTGAATTATGTTAGATTTTAATTTGTCAATTTTAAACCACAATTTTATTAATTTGTTATACTTATAATATTATTTGAGAAGTCAATTTCTTAAATGTCGGACTCAAGTTTGTTCTTACGATAGTAAATTACATAAATACTTTTAATGAACTAAAAATATTACATCTAATTATCATTATTAAAATTGATTTACATTTTTTAATAATTTATGTTAATTAGAAATTTCCTTTTTTCTTTCAAATAACATATTTAATAAAAAAAAAGGAAACATATATAAATTTTAAAACCAGTTTAGAAGAAGAAAATATATTTATATAATGTGATTTCATAAAAAGGGAAAGTTAACAAAAAGATATTAAAAATAATATTTCCTTTCAAATATAAACTTAAGAAACAAAAAATATATTTTCAAAGTACTATTTTCCTTGAATCTATCTATTTTCTTAAACAATAAAATAAAATAATTTAAATAACATAAACCAAGATATATTTAGTTGAATAATAATAATAATTTATAATTAGTATTATTGAGATGTTTTATTCATTTTTGTATAATGTTTAGTTGAGTAAAAATATTTTTTAGTTACAAAAAAACTAATAAATATCTATAAAAATATTTTACTTATATAACATTATTTCTCTAAAATAAATCACTGAAAACTGGTGCTTATTTTAAAAATGTTAAAATAATATTCTTAAAACTTATTTTACCATTAAAATATTTTGATCAAATAATTACAAAATACTTTTAAATAGCGTAACTTTAGATATTTTTAATGCACTAAAACTATTATATTTTACCACTATAAAAAAAATAGGGATTTACCAAATATGACTTAAAACTTGACTTTGATTGCAAAAGTATACCCAAACTTGAATCAAATGCAAAACTAACCTAAAAGCCTTGTGAAATTACAGCCAGCCCCTTGTGAACAAACAAAAAAATATAAGTCATTTTTACGAATATATCCCCAGTAAGTCGTCTGAGATGCTGGAAGTCGTTTAGACGATAAGTCGTCTGGTGTAGTTGATCTTAAAAATAATTTTTAAATTTTTTAAAAAATATTTTGACAAATGAAAAATTAAAATCATGTAATTATAAACAGTTTTAAGTAATGTAAATTAAGATATAATATAATTGAACAGTTTTCAGCGTAGATGAGTGAAAGTAGTTAATCATGATATTCTTTGGTTTTATGGTTTGACAACATATGTTGTAGTATTGTATGTATTCTTAGGGTTAGATTTTGGAAAGCTTGAATGTTTTTTTTTAACATAAATTTTTTACCTATAAGTGTTTATTTTTGTGTATAGTAAACACTTTTGAAGTTTAATTTGATTTTATGAAGTGTTTAGTTAGTTGATTAAGTTTAGGGGTTATGTTTAGGGTCTAGACGACTAACTTGTAAGTCGTCTGGTGAATAATTTAAACCAGATGACTTACATGTAAGTCGTCCAAATATTCCCGTCTAAAAATTTTTTAAAAAATATTTTCCCGCTTAAATAATTTAAACCAGATGACTTACTTGTAAATCGTCTAGGAAGTCTTCTATTTTAGTTTCCCGCTAAAAATATTTTAGTTTCCCGCTAAAAATATTAAAGTCTTCTAGGTGACTTACAAGTAAGTCTAGGAAGTCGTCTGAATCAAAAATATTTAACCTAATTGGATTTTTTGTCTCCATATTTAAAGAAAAATTTATACATTCTCTCTCATTCTTTCAAATGGATGCAACAAAAATGTAATGTTCATCATTCTAAAACTCTTCAACCTCTCTCTAATCTCTTTGTACTTATAAACACTAAGCTTTATATCAATTTATTGTTTTTGTCTCATGTCTTTCTCACTAATTTATCTTGTTTTTGCAGATTTTTCATCACATGGTTCTCATCTTCCACTCATTTAAAGGTAGATCTATCAATTTTAGATATGTATTTTTGTGTGTTCTATAAAAGTAGATTTATCTAATTTTCCACTCATTTTCTCTGTTTTTAAGCCATTTGAAGGTTTTTGGATATGCAGGTTTTTCAGATCTAGATTTGGATATGCAGGTTTTCCAAATTTGGAAGACGTCTGAGACGACTTACCTGTTAGTCGTCTAAAATAAAATGCGCTAGACGACTTCCAGGAAGTCTTCCAGACGACTTCCTGGAAGTCGTCTGACGGAGTCTTCTCCCATGTCTCTCCCTTTCATAACAGATCTGAGCGTTTTGGTAAGTTTTATGTATGATTTTTCTTCATTTGGTAACTTTATGTTGTATAAAGCTCTTACTTTTTTTCCAAACTAAAACTCTCCAAACCCACTCTAATCTCTTTGAGTTGAAAGCACCAAACTTTATATGAATTTTTCAGTTTTGTCTCATGCCTTTCTCACTAATATATCTTTTTTTGCAGGTTTTTAATCAGCTCATCCTCCACTCATTTAAAGATAGATCTATTAATTTTATATATGTATTTTTGTGTTGTAAAGGTAGATTTATCTAATCTTCCACTTATTTTCTCTGTTTTTAAGCCATTTGAACGTTTTTTGATATGCAGATCTGGATTTGATATGCAGGTTTTTCAGACCTGAAAGACTTCTGAGACGACTTACCTGTTAGTCGTCTAAAATATAATGCGCTAGACGACTTCCAGGAAGTCTTCCAGACGACTTCCAGGAAGTCTTCCAGACGACTTCCAGGAAGTCTTCTGACGAAGTCTTCTTCCATATCAAATGGAGTCCAAGCTTGTCTTTGTAGAGGAATGATCTATAATTGTTTTGTTTGTGGTGTATTTTTTAATTTGCATGTCTACTCTTTTAGTTGTGAATTTTTTGTAAAATCAGTAATAAT
>NC_027748.1:27997827-27999174 GCF_000695525.1 Brassica oleracea var. oleracea | reverse complement strand
CATTTTAACCCTTCTTCCAACTCATAACAATAATCATCATTGGTGTCTATAACAATAATACTTAAGAGATGGAAACAAACAATAATAACTAGTCAAAGCATATCACATTTTTTTACAAGTTTGTGTTGAAAAACTTAGTCAAATTTAGTAAAACTGAGGGAGAAAACATATTTTGAAAATATTACTTTTACATATCTTGAAGTTACTTATCACTCTTAAATATACAAGTTATTCAAAAACTAGCGTAGAAGACTTAAAAACTAGCGTAGAAGACTTCCACGGAAGTCTTCTCGGATCAGTTAGAAACTTTAATTAACGTGAATATTGGTAACCTCATAAATATCACTAATTAAGTTATAAATTTCATTCAGTAGCCCTAATATTGACTAATATACATGAATTAACAAAAAATATATTAAAAAGTCTTTATAGGTTTAGAGAAAATGAAAGTTTATTAAACATTGACGCAGATGACTTCCACGGAGGTCGTTTGGACGACTTCTAGGAATTCGTCCATTTAGGTTAGTTTTGCAATTCATTTTTAACCTAGACGACTTACAGGTTAGTCGTCCACCTTTGTTTGATAAAAAAAAAATCGAGACGACTTACATGTAAGTCGTCTAGGGAAAACGGGTTAGTTTTGCATTTGACCGGAATGTATCAAAATTTTGACTTTTCCTGGACGACTTACAATTTAGTCGTCCAGTAGAAAATTTAAAAAATTAACATTTTGTTTTTTCTAGACGACTAACTTGTAAGTCGTCTCAGGTTAGTTTTGCAATTGAATTATTAAACAAAAATTTGTTTGTTCTAGACGACTTACACGGAAGTCGTCTCGAGTTTGTTTCCTAGACGACTAACCTGTAAGTCGTCTAAGATAAGCAAGGTTTGACCAGAATCTTGGAATAAAATCCTGGACGACTTCTGTGTAAGTCGCCGGACGGACGACTTCCGTGTAAGTCGCCGGACGGACGACTTCCGTGTAAGTCGTCTAGAAAAAAAAAATTTTTTTGTTTAATATTTTAATTGCAAAACTAACCTGAGATGACTTACATGTAAGTCGTCTAGAAAAAAAAATTAATTTTTTAGTTTTCTATTGGACGACTAACTTGTAAGTCGTCCAGGAAAAGTCAAATTTCTGACACATTCTGGTCAAATGCAAAACTAACCTGTTTTCCCTAGACGACTTACATGGTGGACTTACGTGTAAGTCTTCTCAATTTTTTTTTATCAAACAAAGGTGGACGACTAACCTGTAAGTCGTCCAGAAAAAATAAATTAAAAGTCAATTGCAAAACTAACATCTGCAAAACTAACGACTTCCAGGTAAGTCGTCTACAGCCAGGC
>NC_027748.1:27987718-27997758 GCF_000695525.1 Brassica oleracea var. oleracea | reverse complement strand
AGTGAGATAACTTGTTTAGCACACATAAGTCTTTTCCAAGCACCCAGAATCTCAAAAAAAAGTGACCCACCAAGAATCACAAGCTTCAATGGCTCTATGAACCATAAAAATTTTAGAATCAAAATCTTGGGATTTTTTTAGATGAATATGGAGAGAAAGTGAAAGAAATATTGTTTTTAGTTGATAAGAATTGAGAAAGAAAAAGTGTAAATCGATTTGAGTTGCATTAAGAGTTTCAAATTGGTTGTTCATGGTAGTTGATGTATTGATAGCAATGACAATCTTGTAAATACATGAAGATGATGAGGTTGAGAGAATAAAAATGTCATTTCGGAAAAAAAAGAAAAAAAAAGAAAGCTAATGGTAGTTTTGTAAATAATGTGAACTTGTGGGGTGAATAGAGCAAAAAAAAAATCCAAAAAAACATAGGTCAGTTTTGTGGTTGACTTCATGTTTTGAATCAATTTTGCAAAAACCCAATAAAAGCATTTACTTAATAATTTGTTTTATTTTTAATGATAATTTTAGAATCCAATATACCCATAATAAAAGTACCTAAAGCAAATCTTATCGAATACTAGGTTTTATTTGCTATCTAACCAAAATTTGAAGTTAAATTAAGCATATAACAATGATTTTGACATTATTAACAAACAATCATTTAGCTCATTTTTGCACGGGTAAGCCCTCAATAATAACAAGTACCCAGTCATGGAGAGAGTGGATGACGTTGATGCCTTTTCCATGGACATAATTGAGCCACTACTATTTACTATCCAATCTTTAGATTATAATAAAGCCACGTTATATACTTATTTAACATGAACATATTTATTATAAATAGAATAATAAAAAATAACATAGAATCTACAAGTGCTTGGATGACTAAAAAGAAGATCAACTAGAGTTTGAAATTTTTGTTTTATTATGTATTATAAACATTTTTCTTTTCTATTTAATAAAACTTGAATAGTACTAACGTTGCATTTTAATATACGGAATAGAATGATCTGTTATTGTAAATTCAGCAAGTTGGTATTCAATTTGAATATTCTGAAGTCCAAAAATGTACAAACACATGATTTGAATGTTTTTAAGTGTTTCTATTACATATCACCAAAATAGTACAAGACACTAAATCATTCTCAACCCTTAAATAATAAACATTATCCCGACTGTTTATGTAATATTAAACTATACAATATAGATTATTCATTGTAATATTTTACTTTAATGTAAAATAGAATCATTATAAATAGAATAATAGAAAATATTATTGAAATTCAGTTGGTGTTGTTGCCGTCTTGAAAATTGGAGAAATCATCTTGGAAGTTAAAGAAGATATGGTTGAAAGAGGCGGAGGGTGAGTGAATAACGAGAGCCACAAATTTCTTTTTCACTTAATTAGTAGTTAACATTATTTTTATAAATTATTTTATCAACAGGTTGCTTTAGGTGTAAACAAGGGTAGAAATGTATTATTATATAAAATACACATTATATACTAACTATTTAGGGTTATTAGCTAGTCAATAAATTATTGTTTTTTTCTTAGTCATGGAGTGCAATTTCCCATACTAAAAAGCATATTAATAACTAAATAAAAAATTAACTAATTCTTACAATTTATTTATTTTGAAAAATATATGGATGAGATTTCAAAATATTATCGATAAATTCATTTATGTAATCTTGAATCGATCAACACTTTAACTTATTTTTTCAATTTTATTTTCAAGAATATATATAATGTTATACATAATATTGCAAAAATACATTTACATATCTAAGAGAACAACCATTCTAAATGCAAATAAGAAAATTAGTCAAATATTTTTATCCATTCAAAACAAAAATAATTATGGTTGATTTTTGAGAAATTGATGCTATCTAAATATTATAAAACATATATAAAATATTAGATATCTTTCTATTACTTTTTAAAAATGTAGATCATCTCCAACCACTCTAATGCATACGCAACTAAATGGGAGAGCAGTAATCAATAAGGAATCACAGAACACGTTAAAGCTCGATATAGAAACAGTGAGGCACACTACGTTTATGACAATAATCAACTTGGATATATTCATAAGTGTATGACAATAACATTGATGAATACAGCATAATGATATATTCATGGATGAGACATAGATCAGTCATGCATAGTTCGAAAATGTTTGGATGGAAAATAAGCACAATCAAAACGAACCAATGCCAGCGACTCCCATTCCACACGCTGCTACTACTGAATCACTTTTACTTTCTTTAAAGATATCACTCCATGAGATTAAGGTAACAAGACTATCAGTTTACGTTGTAACTTATTTGAATGTCAAAGCTACGATTACATGTCATCCCTACACCGTTGGAATCCGATGTGACACATGTATCTGTTACAAAGAGCTTTAAAACTTTGTTTTTTTCTAATTAACCACACCGCCCGGCCGCCGAAACCAACCGACAATTCTGTGGATCACAACCGGTATATTTTATGATTTAAACAACATATTTTCAGATTCGCGAGACTGAAATAAAATGAAGGTTTATCCTATTTAATTCTCGCAATGAAGGTTGAACTCAAAATCACACAGTTAAAAAAGTCATAGCTTATCCGATAAATTCAATAACCACAAACTAAAAATTGAGATGGCGATATATAACGTTACAAACTCACACTAACATAATAGATAAAGCCAAAAAGATGGATACTGAACACACCATAGAGACGAGACATTCAAATAATAAAAGAAATTGTTACACGCAAGTTTGTTTTCCCTCTAATCATCTAAATTGTGTTACAAAAAATTCTCCATCCATGATTAGAATATATGATAAAAAATTGTTAGTTAATATATAATAAGTTAATTATATATATATATATATATATATATATAATAAAGTGTAAGAATTATACTATCCTAATTGCCAAGTACCATTTATTTTTAAAATTATATCATGAGTTACTTAGATTATGTGATTTATTTTATTTTCAAACATAATAGAAATATATTTAAGACAACAAACATGTATAGTTTTAAATAGTAATGATCACTATTAAATTTGTATGTAGTCTACCTGACTTAAATATATTTTCAGCTAGTATGGATCAAACTTCGAACTGCTTATTACTTATAAGTTATAACTTCACTAAACTCATCGAACAATTTTTAAAAACTCATTCTAACTATTACTATTGTTAAACTAAAACAAACATTAAAAGAAGCAAAATATTAATCTCCTATAAAACTTTTAATATTACTATGTTTATGAATATTAAAATAAATAGATGATTTTTTTTAGGAAAATATCCTAGGATAGCAATAAAAAATTTTCTGTCACAAATATAGACCATAAGGATCAAAATGACAAAAATGTTTTATTAAAAAGGTAAATATACACTTATACCCCTATGATTAACTAATCCAAACCTTAGAGTTTAGAATTGAGGGGTGGAATTTGGGATTGAGATTTAAAACTTTATAAAATAAAAAATAAATATTAAAAATTTGAAAATAAAAATTTTAAAAATAGTTTCAAAAAGTATTTTCGAATTACAAAAAGAAAATTTGAAAACAAAATAAAAAAAATCGAAAAAAAAAGTTTTATAAAAAACTATTATAAAAAAATTCGAATTTGAAAACATATAATCTAAAAAAAATCGAATTTGAAAACATATAATCTAAAAATATATATATTTTTTATTATTATTTTATATATCTAGGGTATTAGGGTCCTTTTACCTATTAAATGAAATATTTTGGTCATTTTCCTCCTTTTGGTCTATTTTTGTGATCAAAACCCGAAAATGGTATATTTAGGAGAATTATCCTTTTTTTTAGGGAAATGCCCTAGGATGGCACTAAAAAAGTTTCTGTCACAAATATAGACCCTAATGATCAAAATGACCAAAATATTTCATTAAAGAGGTAAATATACACTTATATCCCTACGATTAACTAATCCAAACCTTATAGTTTAGAGTTGAGGGGTGAGATTTGAGATTGAAATTTAAAATTTTATAAAATAAAAAATAAATATTAAAAATTTGAAAATAAAAATTTTAAAAATAGTTTCAAAAAGTATTTTCGAATTACAAAAGAAAATTTGAAAAAAAATAAAAAAAAAATTGAAAAAAAAAGTTTTTTAAAAAAATTATAAAAAACTTCGAATTTGAAAACATATAATCTAAAACTATAAAAAAATTATTTTTTTATTTTTTTTATTTTTTTTTACTTTTTTATATATCTAGGGTATTAGGGTCCTTTTACCTATTAAATGAATCATTTTGGTCATTTTCCTCCTTGTGGTCTATTTTTGTGATCAAAACTTGAAAATTGTATATTTAGGAGAATTATCCTTTTTTAATAAAAACATGAAAATTAATTTTTGTTTCAATTAAGAATAAGCTAAACATTTTAAATATTTTATATTATTTGCTTATTTTTTTACTCGTCCGTGGACCTACCCTGGTTGATTATAAATAAGTGTAACATGGGGTTTCTTTTCAAAAGTGTTTAAGTATATCATATGAGATTTTTGTTACTTTCCCTCTTATACTTCACTTACTTTTTTTATTTAACCGATGAGACATTATGTAAAATATATATACAAGTAAAACAGAAAGTCTTTTTTTGAGGTGCCCTTCTTTTTTGAAAGTAATTACATGCCACTGCCACTGATTTATTTAAAACATATGCTTTTAATTAAATTCTGATTTTTTTTAATTTTATTTTAATTAAACAGCAGAAAATCCTTTTGTTTAAAAAATCATTCATAAAACGTTCAAACAAACTTCAGTTGCTATAATTTAGTTATTGAACTGGATACATGATATATGCAGATATCACGATACCCAAATTTATATTATTAAAAGAGAAGTACAAAATTAAAATACCCTTTAATTTTTCAACTTATTTACAATGGCATACCATTGAAGTTAACCCTCTAAACATTTATAGCAACAATAATTAATAAACCTAGGTTTTTGTATTCTTTGTCTTTTACAATTATCTTATATATGTGTGTTTGGAAATGATTAGTTACATATATAAGTTTCATTATTAAATACATACATTATACGGTAACTATTTTAGTAATTCGAAAAATACATAATATATACTATAAGCAACAATTTTACTATACATTATCATAAAATTTTAATCCATAAATAGTGTATACAAAAACATTATTATATATTATCATAAAAATTTTGATCCATAAAAAAAATAAAAATACATTTGTTCGGATATACAGGTTATATTCTAAAAATATTGATCATACAATTGATGGTTTACAGGATAAAATAAAATTACTCAATATAAACAATAAAACTATTGTGTTTCGAAATGTCATATTAAACAATTATTTGAACGGGTAAATTTTAAAATATATATTATAACTAATACAAAAAAAAATTATGTATAAGAAATAAAAATAAACATCCACGCGGACGCGCGGATCAAGCTCTAATTGTACGTTTAATCAACAAAATCTCTCAACTTCCATATTAAAAGGAATGTTGTTATTTTGCAAAATCTATACTATTAAAGCAGGATCCTATTGTCATAATTACCTTAGGGGCATGTTTCCTTCACTAACATTGCATGTTTCATTAAGGCAATTAAGTAATATTAATAACAAATCTATATTGGGTCATTATTTTTGGATCCAGCCCAAATCAAATCTCTCTTGGGCCATTTGGGCCTATTAAAAAATCAGATTCAATTCTCACATTTATTTTTCCTTTGGACCATTGAGTCCAAGTTCAAATAATTTTTTTTCAACTATTCTTAATTATTATTTTTTTCTTTTCTTAATATAATTTAAGCATTCATAAAAATAATTGAATTTTTTTATTGAAAAGTATAAATCTTTATTAAAAGTATATAATTTTTTAGTGAAGGTATTAATCCCATAATAAAATTAATTTATCAGAGTTATACCAACTTAATTCATTAAAAAAATAAAGTTTAATTTTTTTAACATAAATAGTCATTTAAAATGAAATACGATAAATAAAGATAAAATTTTTAAGTCTTTTATAAAATAAAACACAAATATATGAAAATGTGACATTTACTAAATATTTGTCAATTGAAAAAAAAAAACAAAAATAAACCCGCGCTTTGAAAGCGCGGATCAAAATCTAGTTAATAGCTTAATGTAGTTGACCACAATATATGCAAACTTCGCGATTTAATTGACCACTATAGCTGACCATCATATCTGACCACCACGGTTAATATGCTTCACCATTTAGTTTTTAGCAAAATTATTAACTTAACGTAGTTGACCACTATAATTGTATAGTTCTATAAAATACTAATAAAATATTAATTATTGGTAATATTTATACACACATTAGAAAATAATAATATAAAACTATTAATTTATAACAAAACATTTATAATGTTACTCTCTAAACATTTTGAAAACCAAACCAAGATCGACTCAGCATGTATATTGGTTGACTGGTCTGACCAGTTTAACCTTTTTAACGGGTTTTTAAAATTTATTATAATTATATATGTTTATATACCATATGCTTTAAGAAAAAAAAAAGAATTCTCTATGAACTTAAATTATTGACATACATAAGATTAACATTCAAATCACCATGTATATTTTTTCTTACAACAAAATTTCAAATCTTATATTAATGGAAAAATTTGAAACATATAATATTTAGATGACAAGTGGGGATAAGACTTATAATTTTTCGTATTAAATAATATGTGAAAACTGAAAATAAAAAAACTAATTAATCACTAACAACTTCGTAACAAAATTCTTAGAACATTTAAAAGACTATAAACTATGTTTTAATTTTGCAGAATCCATGGTTTTTTTATCCGGACTATCGGTTTTACTGAGTTTTCTGGATTTTTTCAAATACAGTTTTTATTGTTCCAAATTATCGGTTTTACTGGATTTTTTAGTTTTTCTCAAATCCAGGTTGACTGACCTGACCAGTTTAACGGGTTTTTAAAATTTTATTGTATATTAGCCCTGTTCGGATAATGGACGCGGCGATTACTATGAGCGGCAATAAATTAAACGATGCGGAGGATGGCGTGAGCTTAAAAAAATATCGCCGCAACATTGAAAAGAGTCACTGGAATAAGACGCGGCTGACGCTGGAATTTTAAGCGATCAGATCTCGTTCGGAAATTGCCGTTGCGTCTAATATTATTAACATTAGCGCGTCGTTGTTCTCCGTGTCTTGTGTGTTAAGCAACAAAAATACACTGTTTTTTTTGTCGCTGACTCTGGACCCGCTGCGACCATGCGCCGAACAGGGCTATTATATATGTATATATACCATGTTTTAAGGAAAAATTAAATTCTATGTGAACTTAAATTGTTGACATACATAAGATTAACATTCAAATCATCATATATATTTTTTCGTACAATAAAATTTCAAGTCATCGGTTTTACTAGATTTTCCATTTTTTTTTTCAAATCCCAAATTTTAAACTGAATCGAACTCAACTTATTAGACGAGTCATGGTCGGACTGTTTTCGACTGGTTGGCCCGGTCTGATTTCCAAAACATTGCAATGTTTATAACATAAAATATCCCGCACTTTGAAAGCGCGGGTCAAAATCTAGTTCTTATTCCTATATTCTCAATTTTATCGATTTTTTCTTTTATAATACTTTTTGATAGTTATGGATGTCTTTTTTTGACGCTTAATCTCATACATTCCAATATAGAGTTCATGACCAAAATGGTCGTACATAGATGCATAAACCAAGTATTGCAAACATACACCAGTACAACGAAGGGAAAAAAACAGTAGCTATCGATGCCAGTAGGCACCAAAGTAATAAACCTGATACCAGTAGGCACCAAAGTTATAAACCTGATACCGTCAAGGTATAAAAACCAGCTGAAATGAGACCACAAGGGTATTAGTCTACCCTTTTCGTTCTTTCCTATCAACTAGTGGACTAGGGAATTCTGCAAAGTCTTGTTAAAGAGCTCCCAATCTATTGAAGCTACGAGACCTAAGAACTCCTCAAAAGGGTAATGCTTGCAAGAGTTAAAAACTTCAGGACAAACATATCATGACAACTCAAACTTTAAAATAAATGACTGGAGCCAAAATAAAACGACAAGAACGACTAGAGACTGAAAGCAAAACCCGATAAAGAGGAAACCAAACCGGCATGGTTGCAACAGATAACCGTTGAAGTAGAGCCTCTCCATATCCAAAGAAGTTATGCTATTGGACTGTGAATGGGATCTTCGCGCGCCTCTGATGCGACTCCACACCCTGACAATGCCAAAAGATACACCACTTCTCCGGTGGCTAAACCACAGATATCAATGGGCCTTCCACATGCCTCTAATGTGACTACACACCACGAACATGACAACCGAAGCCCCACCAACAAGATCCTTCTTAGTACAACCGGAATCCATGAAAAACCACCACACCACACCACATACATTAGATCTAAAAAGATCAACATAGGTGAAAACCGAAATGAGATTCTCTGAGATTTGAGTCTCTATTCCGGATCTGGATCTATATCTTCAGGGGAGAAGGCAAGAAGCCACACACCATGCACAAGATCACAACTGAAACGAACATAAATTATATCTCGTTCCAGCAACGTCGAAGAACATCCCCCTAAGAAAAAATTAAACTTGAAAAAGATAAGGATAATAGGAGACCCTTTCACGGTACCGGCGAGAAGCGCCGGACAGGAGAAGGCCTCAGATCTGAGGAAAAAATTGAAGAGGTAGGGGAGAGGAAGAAATCGCCGCTCTAGGGTTTTCTGACAAAAAAGGAAACTATGTTACGTGGTGAAAAAAAAAACAAAAAAATCAGGTACAAAACATATTTCATGTTTGTTTCTTTTTCATGTTTTATACTCTCTCCGTTCTCAGTTATGGATGTCTAAGCCGATGTTTAAATATTGTTTTAGAAGAGTGATCCACGAATATCTTAGTTTTGATTTTTTAAACAAGGCCTAAAATATGATCTTACATTCGTCTGACCAAACAAAAACATAGTTTCTGGCACACAGTTATTTTCCAACTTATCTCATACTTTTTAATGTATCACTAATTTAAAAATATGATTCATCTAATAGACCACTAATTTTCCAAATTACTTTTCCATCTGTTAGATCGCTGACAATATTTTTTTCGCCCTAAATCAATGCAGACTTCCAGGATCTCCCTTTTAATATGTGCATAAAAGCATTTGGAAATTGGTTCAGCCTCCAATGTTGTTTAGTGAACTTGACTTGACGAATATGAAATTATAATCATAAAATACTTGTTATTTAGTTTTGTTTATGTATAGGTTAACAAAATTTAAATTTAGTTCGTTTTAGTTAGATTTTAGTCAAAATAAATACAACACACATAAAATGAAAAACATTTAGAATCATAATGCATCATACTTGTAGGGTGTTGAATCTGAAATTTGAAATGATTTGTACTAAATGGAAAATCTTATATAATTAGACATAAGTTTCTACATAAAAAAAAAACAAATTAGTGTCACTGGAAGATGATTTAAATATGTCCTTTACAGTATACTGTCATTTAAAAAATACTTTAAGAACATTTTATGAGTTATTTATGATTTTAAAATAAGCAGTTATGGAAGCTATATATGAATCTGACGACTATGAAATAAAAGTTTCTCTAAATGAGTTTAATGAAACCAGAGAATAGTTTTCACTCTGGTCTATCTAAGATCTTTGACGGTTACATATCCCCTATATATTATTTGTGAACATTACAATTTTTTTTTGTAGCCACATGTCATCACTAAGATGATTCTTAGAATTATTAGAGAAATAGGTTGGTCCATCTAATTATATAATAAGGTTTTTATTAAACTAACCATAAATTCATTATTAATGTTATTTATTATTTCCTTATATAAAGATTACAGAATTGTCTAATGTGGATAGAGTATATATGACAATTAATGATTTTGAATAATAAAGATTTGATAAAAAAAATGTATCTTCTATGAAATTTTTTTAATTTAAAACTATTAAAATAA
>NC_027748.1:27981754-27987618 GCF_000695525.1 Brassica oleracea var. oleracea | reverse complement strand
TCTCACATTCAAATTTTGCGATCCATGGTTTAAAATTTTTGTTATGACAAAATACAAATGATTACAAAATCATATAAGTAAAAGTCTAATTTAATTAATCATTAAGATTTAAAATATATATGTATATATATCATTCTAAATTAAACTATAAACCATATTGAATAAATAAATATTTTAGTTTCAAAATTTACTTTGAATAATTTTTTGATAAAAGTTTTAAACTAACATTTATAATTGTTTTTTAAATTATCAATTACTAAAATTATTAATCCCATAATGAAAATTTTATTATCAGTATTTTAAAATTTTTGCTATTAAAAATACACATAATAAAAAAACATATGAGTAGAAAGCATCATTTAAAAAAAAAATATATATATATATACATTAATATTAAAAATATACTATATATGTTAATATCATTTAAATTTAATTACATATCCTATCAAATTTCTTTAAAAAATGTTTGGATTAATAAAATTGATTTATACGTTCGCACCAATTTAATTATATATGTAATAGTTACTGACTTTTAATTATTCAATATATATTTATTATTTCATAATATGTAAAAACATATAATACATAAAATAATTTTTATATATAATGTTTATTAATCTAGTGCTATGTTTATTTCTTTGATTTTTATTTTCTGTTGGAGTCTGAATAAGTTGAGAAATGCGCAATTCTAGATTATTTGTGAATATGACACCAAACACTCCTATATATTTATACTAAAGATAGTAACAAAAATTTATAATGCTACTATATACACAAATGTGTCTAATTTTATTTGGAGATACAATTATATTATTATCTCATGGGAATTTAAACAATATTACAGATAGATATGAAAATTGTTTAGAACAACAGTTTGGGGTATTATAATTAGAAGAAATTTTTTATTTGCAGATCATATTAGGACAACTACAGAGACGCATGTTGTTAGACTGAGAAGTGCAAGTGCAGGAGATTGGACTAAGCCTTACATATGGATACCAAGTATTTAACAAGTCATTTACACATTGTTGTGCTCCATCATTTGAGCATGAACCACTGAACGCTTGTTTTTTTGATGGGCACCACGGCTTTATCTGCCCAGCAGTCACACTTAGTTCTTCACCTATAATTCATCAATATAAAAACTGAATTAGACAAAGTTGGTTTGGGTTAACTTGGAATGTGAGCAAAATGGCTATCTCAGTATGATGATAAGACCTTGAGAGAAGTGGCTTGGGAGTAAAGAGGATAAGATACAACAAGCCAAGAAGATTGCAGCCAACGTCATATTTTCTTTTGTTTATTATCTCCTCTCTCTCTATGTCTCTGTGTGTGTTTATAATATATTTTGATATATAACTAGTGGCTAACAAGCACTAATATATATATATAGTAGATTTGATTCTGTTCAGCGTAAAAATAAAGCCATATGTTATGGTAAGCAATCTTTCTTATAAATCAAACAATTCAAATTGATATTTTATTACTTATAGCTATAAAAAACAAAAAGAATCTATGTTAAACTATTCAAAGGAAATTTAATAAATAATAAGATATATTTTAGAGGATCTTTTGATTTTATCTTGATTTGTTTCTAAATAGGTTAACATAAAAATCAAATTTTAATTATTTCATTTTAGATATGTGTAGATTTGGTTTTAATGTATCAAAACTAAAAAAAGGAATAATATAACTTTAGGTCTCATTGATCAAGATCTGTTAAATATCTAGATTTTTTTTAGAAAATATTAAATATGCTATATATATATATATATATATATATATATTATTTTAAAGTTTGACCGAAAGATAGAATGAATTTCAGTTCTTTGTAGATATTTTATTTTCAAAAGGTATAATTTAATTTATAAATCTTTATTAAAATTTCATAATTTTGAGTTTTAGTATTTCGAGATATTCGTGTTAGGGATAATTAATCAGATCTTGTAGTTGTAGGTAGGTTTGGGCGTTCGGATATCTGTTCGGGTTTAGGTCGGGTATTTTGGTGTTAGAGTCTAGAATCCATTCGGATATTTTTATGTATCGGGTCAGGTTCGGATATTTTTAGTTTGTGGTTCGGTTATTTTGGATTGAGTTCGAATATTTTAGATTTTAAAAATAAAAATAAAATTATTCATTGGTCAAGTTTTCTGTACTGAAAATTTTACCATTAACTTAGTTGGTTTTCTAATTTTTAATAAGTTAGACGATTAATAGGTTTGTAGATAAAAATTTGAAAATATAAGGAAAATAATTTGGCTGTTGTTTTGCGATTTTGAATACAACTTTTGTTACTTCATGAAACAAGAAGCTTTTCACATAAGTAGAAAATCACTTTGTCTGCAATTATATGTATATTATATGATTTTTGAACCATATGCAGCAAATATTTTGAATAAAATAAAGAAAAGAAACAAAAAATATAGGGTTCAATATACATATGTTTGGTTATCTTCGGATATCCATTCGGGTTAAGATATTACCTGTTTGAGTTTTGATATCCAATCTCTTGTAAATTAATACCAGTTCGGCTAATTTTTCACTTCAGCTCAAATTTCGGTTTAGGTTTTTAGTAACGGGTTCAGATAGGAGTTTGAGTATTAGGTAAAATAAGCAGGTCTAGTTATGGAAGTAATATCTTTGCCGTCATAATCCTCTTAGTTTAGGATTAGACATGAGATTAGGCTAAAAGAGGTGGAGTTTCTGCTAACTAGAAATTGCATCAAGTTAATGAAACTATTGAAATTTCCGCCTAACATTCCAAATTGCATCAAGTTAATAGCTGCAAAAGGAACCATCGATGAAGCTTGACAAGTCTGGTGGTGGCGTGAGCGCAGATCGTAGATCTGCCTGTGCCGACTAGGGCTGGGACTTATTATCTGGAATCTTGATCCGATGCGGATCCGCTCCGAAAATAGGATCTGTTCCGAAAATAGGATATCCTAGGTGCCCGGATCCAGATAGTAAAATGTCGGATCCGTCGAATTTATATCCGACTCCGAATATCTTGACTTTAAGTCTGGATCGAGATCCGTATACGCATTTTTTAAATATATTAAATTTAAAATTTTATGAATAATTATAGTTCATATATTAATATTTATACATTATATTAGTCTTATAATATAATATTTTACTTTAATTTTTATAATCTTATATATATATTTTAGATATTTTTTATAAATATTTAATTTATATATTATTTTTATAATTTAGTTTTTTAAAATATATATATTTTTAACTTTTTTATAGATCTGAATCCAGATCCAGATACTCGCAGATATTTCAATATTTAGATGGATATCTGAAACCCAGATATCCGGACGGCACGGATTCAGATACACACGACTTCGGCGAATCCATATCCGGATCCAAATACCTTAAATTTTCTGAATATCTGGATCCGTCCTACCGTTAGTGCTGAGTGCCTATCCATCTCGAGTGATGATGTATGGTGATACGCTTGTTTTTATTTCTTTTCCCATAATCAGTATATTGGGTCTGGGTAAAAGGGTTTAAAATGTATATCAATGTTGCAAATGGCGGAGAATATGTATGTCAATCTTTGTTTTATTTTTTCTTATGAGTTTTTTTATGAAAGAGAAAGCTTCATCAGACGTCTACTTCCCGTTTCAGAACTGAGATTTGAATCATGTGTAAGCTTACGGAATTTCGCTTCCAAAACACTTATTGGATTCAAGCTTCCAAAACACTATGTTTTGTTGGAATAGATAAAAAATATAAAATCATGTTTTTTATATAAATCTAAAATTTAATTGTAATGAAATAGAGAAAATAGAAATATACAAACATTAAAACTAAAATTATCTTTTAAGTATTGAGGTTTTACTAGAGATATAACATATATATTCAAATAATATTGTGTCAATTATTTATGAAATATTAAGAATAATTAATTTATGTGTATTTTCACAATTTTAATATGAAATTATTTAAAATTATTATAAATGAATAAATGCTTTATATTTAATTTGAATCATATAATTTTTTATGAATTTTATAAAAATTTATTATATTCAAATATATATATATATATAGATATATATAGATATACGCTTCCAACACGTACCGACTTATTAATTTTTTTAAAAAATCTTGTTTCTGCGCTTCTATACATTTCCAATTTCGTGTACTCGCTTCTGATTCTATGTAACATAGGTTTAGAATGCTTAAATTAACATACTCAATTTAAAATGTACTAGTTAATGTATTAGTGTTATATATATAATATATTCAATTTAAAAGTTAAATTCATTAAACAACCAAAAAATTATATTCATTTAAAGATATCATGCCCCGTGGGAGCCGAGCAAAGTTTTTGATAGATCTCACCAAACCATAAAAGTATACGGGTAAGCAAAAAAAGGGTAATATCTTGTCTCATCGGGCGCACCACATAGGAAGTAAGTTTGAGGTTGATGTTCGAGAAACAACTGTGGCGAGACTTTCTCTCATTGCTAACAAGGTTAAAATAGAGTAACTAGATACTGAAAAATAAAAATCCCTATGAAGGTGTCACCAATATTCACCACCAGGTTTGAAAGAAATTGATTGATATTGATTGTCCATAAAAGTTTTTCTTTAATAACAAGAAAGTTCTGGACCAGAAAGCCCGTACATCTTCCTAGAGCAAAACCCATACCCAACCTCTTTGACCACTAACTTGGTCTCGTTGAAGTATGGTTGAAGAAATTGGGTCAGTGTTATCATGCCCTAGTGCAGCATCTAGTTGTTTGCACTTTGGATAGTACTCAACCTTAATATTGTTGAATAATTCCAATTAACTTGAAAAAGCAAGTTAACTCATTAAAGTGGAGTCTGATGGGTTAAGGAAAAAGAAAAACATATTGAGCTTAGGAATGTTTCCATATTATTATTAGGAAAAGATCTAGCTTCGTCCTATATAAAAAAAAGTCTCATGGAGAGATGTTTCATCAAGAGAAACACATTGAAAGGTTTAGTTTTGAGAGAGTTTCTAAATCTAATAAGAAGAGAAGTTCTTATAATCTTTGTGTTTGTGTAACTTTAATTGGTATCAGAGCTCCAGGTTTCGAAGATCGTTTACAAGAGGAGTTGTAACTCGATCAAAACATGGGAGACGATGATAGTTCTCAAGGACGTGATAAAGGTCTTGAGATGAAGAAGGACATACGATGTCCGATGCTAACATCGACCAACTACACCGTATGGTCGATGCGCATGAAAGTGATGCTTCGTTTATACGAAGTTTGGGATATGATTGATCCAGGGAGCGATGATGCAAAGAAGAACAATATGGTGATTGCTCTAATCTTTCAATCAGTCCCGGAAGCGCTAATACTTCAGATAGGAGAACATGATACATCGAAGAAGATTTGGGAAGCTATCAAATCCCGTAACCTAGGTGCTGATCGTGTGAGCGAAGCGAGGGTACAGACTTTGATGTCTGAGTTCGCCAAACTGAAGATGGCAGACACAGACACGGTGGATGACTCCGCAGCAAACCTTTCAGGCTTAGCATCGAGAGCAGCCGCGTTAGGAGAGATAATGGAAGCATCGAAGATGGTAAATAAGTTTTTGAAGGGACTTCCAAGAACGAAGTTCATTCACATCGTAGTTTCGTTAGAACAAGTGCTGGATCTAAATTCAACGGGGTTCGAAGATATTGTTGGGAATTGAAGGCTTTCGAAGAACGCATAAAAGAAGAAACCCAAGATGAAGGTCAATCGAAGCTCATGTTTGGAACGAATGATACGCAAGTTAGTGGAAGCCATAACAACTCGCAAGGAAGAGGCAGAGGTAGAGATTATGGTGGAAGAGGAAGAGGACGAGGAAGGTCTAATGGTTCTGATGGTCATAACAAA
>NC_027748.1:27981369-27981462 GCF_000695525.1 Brassica oleracea var. oleracea | reverse complement strand
GAGATTGTTGGGAAAGGTTCGATCACGTTCATCGGAAAAACATGGGAAAGAAGAGCACTCACAGATATCTACTACATCCCAAGTCTTAAACAC
>NC_027748.1:27901296-27980743 GCF_000695525.1 Brassica oleracea var. oleracea | reverse complement strand
TTAGCAGCAACTAATGGATGGGAGATCCATCACTTAGATGTGAAAACTGCGTTCCTGAATGGAGACTTAAATGAGGATGTATACGTTACTCAACCAGAAGGCTTTGTGGAGAAAGGAAAGGAGGATCATGTGTACAAACTTAGCAAAGCACTATACGGTTTGCGTCAAGCTCCGAGAGCTTGGAACATCAAACTCGACCGTGTTCTCAAGGAGATGGAGTTCACGAAGTGCACCAAGGAACATGCGGTATATCAAAAGAAAGAGAAGGGGGAGCTTCTGACCATAGCTATATATACATCGATGACTTGTTTGTAACAGGGACTTCGCTCAATGTTATCAAGCAATTCAAAAATGATATGTCAAGAAGATTTGAGATGCCAGACCTCGAGATGCTTACATACTATCTTGGTATAGAAGTAACGCAAGGAGCTGATGGCATTCGAATTAAGCAAGGAGGATACGTGCAAGGTATACTTGTCAAGACGAAGATGGAGTCATGTAACTATACTCACGTTCCGATGCACACGAGTTTGAAAGTATCAAAGGCAGAGGAGGAGCCTGAGATTTATGCAACATCGTATCGAAGAACCATAGGATGCTTAAGAGAGAGAGTCATGGAGAAGCAGCGAAGCATACCTCAAGTTCGAAGAAATGCGCAAGGTCATCGGAGTTCAGAAGATCAACATATCTAAGAGTCAAGTTGGAATTAAAGGGAAGAATGTTGGATAATTCCAATTAACTTGAGAAGCAAGTTAACTCATTAAAGTGGAGTTTGATGGGTTAAGGAAAAAGGAAAACATATCAAGCTTAGGAATGTTTCCATATTATTATTAGGAAAAGATGTAGCTTCGTCCTATATAAAAATAAGTCTCATGGAGAGATGTTCCATCAAGAGAAACACATTGAAAGGTTTAGTTTTGAGAGAGTCTAAATCTAATAAGAAGAGAAGTTCTTAAAATCTTTGTGTTTGTGCAACTTTAATTGTGGTCAATTGTTGGAATTTATTAAATCTCGTGTTCAACTCTATATTGTCCTATTAGTACGATATTGTCCACTTTGGGCCTAAGGCAAGCCCGCATGGATTTACTTTTGGTTTCTATCCCAAAAGGCATCGTACTAATTAGAGTTGGACATCTCTTTATATATTAGACACTTCTTGTCTAAACTTCCAATGTGGGACTTGAATTGACATCTCTCATTCTCCCCCTCAAATCAAGGACCACATACCTTGCGTCCTTTCCTTCAGCGAATTCCTTGGCACCTATCGCGTCTTCGACATCTGGCCCCCAATCGCAAGGTTACTTTGAGTTGCTTTGAGGATGCTCTTCCCACAATTCCAGGATCTTCTGACTAATCTTTGCCGAACCTCTCTTTCCGCCTTGAAGAGTCTCATTCCTACTCAAAGAGTATTTTGGTTTTCTTGTAGATCTTCGTCAAACCGCTCTGATACGAATTGTTGAAATTTTGTTAAATCTCGTGTCCAACTCTATATTGTCCTATTAGTACGATATTGTCCACTTTGGGTCTAAGACAAGTCCGCATGGATTTACTTTTGGTTTTCATCCCAAAATACCTCGTACTAATTAGAGTTGTACATCTCTTTATATATTATACACTTATTGTCTAAGATTTCAATGTGGGACTTGAATTGATATTTCTCAAATAAATCGATAAATTGTCTTCCAAGGTCATTTATGGCTTAAAATGGATCAGAATGTCACTTTATTTAATACAGCACACAACTTAAAGAAAGAGAATGGGAAAAGCTCCTTAATGGTGTTTGAAGATAAACGAGGAAACTTAGGCTCTTAAAGTAACTTTGCTCTTATCCTTCATTAGAGGTTTCCGCCTTTTTGAGCCATTTTGTGAACTCTTCAAGCGTGTTCTCGTCTGTTTTATAGTGTTTCTTTACGAACTCATGAAGCATAGACCATGTAAAATCTGGATACACTCTTTCACCTTCTAATTCCTCTGGTGGCTTCACCACTTTGTCCACTTTTGGAGATAGGAAGAATGCAATTGTCTTTCTTTCCGTCTCGCTATTCACTACCGCCTGATGCAAAGAACTCTTGTATATTCCGTTGGTAAGAGCCTATAATCAAAGCCCCGGGAAAAAGGAGGGAAAGAAAAATTGTTTAAATTTCTTGTTATTATTAGTCTCGCTCGATTCTCAAACTATTCATAAATACTCAGCAAATTTATAAATTCCATGTAGTAAGAAACAAAATAAATAAATTCGACACTCCAATATACACATCCAAAAAATAATAATATTTATCTCTTTCATGCATTGATCATATCTCCTATAAGAATATTGTGTAAGTAATCTCGACCTCAATATCTCTGCGAATTTTATTTCAAAATTTATTTGATTGCGTAAGAAAGAGTTAGTGAAGATTGGGACTCCGATTTATACACGTATATATTGAAATAAATATTTCCTTCATTTACTGATCTTAACGGAAGAGGAAAACTTACCCTGAAAGTGTCGCCAATGTTAACCACCAACGCTTGAGGGTTAGGAGGGACTGAATGCCATTGGTTGTCCACTAAAACTTGAAGACCACTGACGTGGTCTTGTTGAAGTATGGTTAGGGAGGTTGGGTCGCAGTGTGGTCCTGTCCCTAGTACAACATCTGGTTGCTTGCACTTTGGATAGTAATTCAATCTCAATATCGATTCATTGTCTTCAAAAAAATCTTTGAAATGGCTTCTATTAAGGCCAAGACTCATTCCAAGAAGCTCCATGATCTTCAATGAGAGATTGCTCATGGCCTCGCCGTATTCTTGATATACCCTCCTGCATATATGTATGGAAAGAAACTATTAGCATCGATCTATACTCAGTTAGTCACTACATAACATAGAAACGCAAACGAACTAATTAAAATAAAATAAAAAGAAAGCGTCTTTTATATACCCAAAATCATTGTATCCGTCACCCATTTTTTCAATAATGAAATCTTTGACGATTTGAGAGTGGTTATCGGTCTTCTCCTCCGGGGAGAAAGAAAACGACAGCATTTCCTTCCAGGGTAGATTCTTCTTGTATTTCCCGAAATAGCTATTAGCGTAACCCCAGCTTTCACGCCACTCCCCCAGAGCCTTCTGTTTCTCACAAGTCGGTGACAAAAAGAATTTGTCCATAGATTTATAGGCACTGGACAGGAGCCTCTCATCGACTCCATGGTTGGTGACCAAGAAGAAACCATGTTGCTTTGCACCATCTGCCACAAGTCTTGTAGCCTCCGAGACCAAGAATGGGTCGTCGGAGAGGAAGCCAGCAAGGTCAATGAGAGGGACTTGGAGGATTGAAACATTTGGAGAGGGTTTCTGATGGTCGGGCCAAACAAACTCTTGAGGTACTTGGTTTTCTTGATCATGTAGGACCATTGAATCAAAGGTCGTCAAAAGGCTGTCTTCGATTTCATTTTCATTGAAAGGGAGCTTTGTGATGCATTCCATTTCGAGTGGAAATGAATAGATGTTACTGAAAAGAACAAGAACTTAAAAGGCCTTTTAAAAGATAAATAATGATTGATTTAGTGTTGTAGTGTACGAAAATGGAGAGAAAAGAATTATATTTATAGGAGCGACAAGGAAACGTACCCCCAAGGAATAGTAACGTAAGCTGAACACGAGAATTTCGTTTTAGTTTCTGATTTTATCTTAAAACGTTTTTTATCCATGTTTGTGAGCCAATCAAAACCTTTGCCTACTCATATATCATATAACGGTAACATCACTATATGAAGACATGGGAGAATCTCAGTATACAAAGACATTTGTCAAAATACATTCTGTTGGTACTGATTGCGCGTCAAATTTCTTAAAAGATTTGTCTATTTCTTCACTTTTTAGAACTCTAAGCATTTCAATTTTATAGAACGTGACACATAAAAAAAAGTTTCAGATTTGTTTCAATTAATTGCCAAAATATGTAACCAGTTCAGCTTTTTATTATCCAACTAGATGTTAAATACCCCACTTTATAGATTTTTAAAAATATTACTAAAAGTATATTAGATTTACATTTTTTTTATAAAAATTTAAAATATGATGTCTACTTTTCCTTTAATTTTATTTAAAATTAAATTAAAATTTTTTAGTAAAATAGTAAGATAATTATTTTGATTGTTTAAATAATTAATTTATCAAAAATACGAACAAGATTTTAAAACTGTGGCATATTCTACATGCGTTTTTTTTTGTTAAATGCTGAATGCGTATAAATCATAATAAAGAAAAAATTGTTTGATATTTGTAATAACTAATCTTTGATATTGTATATGCTTATAATTACCTTTTGCTAACATATTCTTATACATATTACATATTTTCTGTTATGACTAAACATATATTAATATATATTATAATTTTTATTTCTAGGAAATGATAGATATACTTAGAAGATATCATATATATATATTTTTATTTATTTCAATATGTGCTTATTTCCAAGCTTCGTATTTCTCTATATCTTTGATTACCATAGGTATAATACAACACAATCTCTTCTCTCTTTCCTTTTGTCCACATCACGTTATCAATACGAAATCTAATCGCCCAGCAAAATCTAAGACTTAGCCAATTGTCTACAAAACTCTTTAAAAACTAATCGGCGTTATACAATTCCAGAAGTTTATAAATATGTTGCACTTGAACCAGTTAATCCATCACGGTTCAAGAATAACTAGATTTTGACCCGCATGTCTACGCAACTGTAATTTTTAAAAAATATGATGTTATTTGTTTTTTATATCACTATTTAGGTTTGGGCAAAAAACTCGAATTCAAATAACCGAACCAATCCCAATCCGAATAAGTATACCAAATCCGAACCAAAATTGATTAAATATTTGAATTATTCAAAATTTAATTTGGTATTTGAAGAACTGAAACCTAATCCGATCCAAACCGAAGTATTTTGGGTATCCAAAATAAATTTATATACTTATATATATTAATTATTTTTCGATTTAATATATATAAAAACATCCAGAATATAGATGATACTTTTAAGTTCGTTTAATACTTGAAAATATATACAAATAATCAAACGTAAATATCTAAAATAGTTGAAATATACTCAAAACTCCAAAATTATTTAAGTAATTATTAATTCTCTATCCAAATATTTAAACAAAACCAATTTATATGTTAAGTTAGGTATTCTGACAAATGTTATTCAAATTTATATGTAATATATTCTATTGTTTATAGATTTTTTAAAAATTGAAGCATATAATAAATTTTTAATTTTTTAAAATAATTTAAATTGGTTATCCAAATCCTCAAAGATCTGAACCGAACACGAATTTCCAAAAAGTCCCGAAAACGAACCCGAACGCTCGCCCCTAATCACTATTATATATCATGTTTCATCATAGGTTACAAAAATATGTGTTATCATTCGTATTTTATACGTACCATCAAATAAGTAATCTTATAATTAATAATATTTTATACGTACAATCATATAAATAATCACATATATCTATTTTAAATTTCAATGTGAAATATAAAAACCATAATTTAAGTTGGTGTTTGAAATTGAGCTTTGTATTGTATTTTTCTTATATATATTGAAAATATTTTTATAATGGTTATTGGAAAATATGTTAGTAAAAATCAATTTTTGAATATATGTATATTTTTGAATGAATTTTTGATATAAATAAATTTTAAATTATTATTTTAATTTGAATATGTATATTAAGTAACATAAGTTCATTACTTTTTAATATAATGTAATGGACTTCCAATTTTTTTAATAGCATAAGCCTATTACTTTTTTTTTCTAACTTACTGCTATACATGTTTCCAAACAGCATTATATTTCTTTTTTACTATTATCCATGTTTCCAAACAAAAGCTTAAGATACTTCTACTTTGATAAGATAGATGTGAAAGATAAATAACGATTCATGTAAATATCTCATTGAAGAACCAAGAGATTCTTTCGAATAATTTTTCATAAAAAAATTTCTCACAACATAAATTGATAATAAGGTTTTCACTAACCAAAATATATTTGGAATCAATTGGCATATATTATTTTAAAAATTATGTAGCATATATATAGACACGAAACCGTATGTTTGTTGATTTCCTAATTATACTAAAACTTGACATCATTGTGGTCAGTAACGTTAGAGACCATTTACATGTTTTTTATAAGGTCAGGGTTTTAAAACCCACAAAAAAGTCAGGGTTTGTTTTATGTTTTATGTTTTATGTAGAGGTCAGCGTTTCTTTATCCATTTTTCCTTATTTTGATGTCAAAATCACATTATTTTAGTGTAATTTCAAAACTAAAAGCATGTTTTTAACCACATTGACATTTATATTGTAAGAACATGTATATTGTAAAAACCTCTTTTGCATTATAATATTATAATATTAGAAATTTTGTTATTATTTAATATTATAATATAATAAAAATAATTATTTGACATTTACAACATAAACATTTATTATTATGTAACTACATTACTAAGAAAAATTACAATATTTTTTTAAAAAAAATTACAATTTCAATAAATTTTAATAAAAATTAATTTTTATTATAAATATTTATTTATCTTTTTATTTAGATTAATATTTTATCAATAAAAATTTAATAGTATTTATATTGTAAATAATGTCACACCAAATTTTGTGTAATAGTATAGCTTTACACTAAAATAAATTTATTTTTAGTATTAGTTAGAAAAAGATTTGTGTGAAAACTAAACTTAGTGTTGGATTGAAGATGTCCTAAAAACAAACTCCAAAAATTTAAGAGTTTCTACTTCTTCAAATATTTTTTCTGTATTTGTTTTGCTTATAATTTCAAGTATTTTACAGTGGTTTATGTCCTAATAGTTTTCTGGTTTTAAATTATCACAAATAAAGTAATAAAATATTGAAATAAAGTAATAGGACATTAAAACATAGTGTATCAAGAACAAAAATGAACTCTTCGCGAAAGGCAATTTCCAGAATTCTCTTAGAGATTTCTAGATTTCTCTCAGAGATTTTACTCAATCGAAATTTCGATCATTATTAAAACTAATTCTTCCACACACAATCAGAGGAGCAGAATCAGGATCCATCAAGCTTTTACATTGGAATTGTCAAGGTTTGAGAAGTCTTTTTAACAATTCCTCATATAAAAGATGTCAGGAAGAACCATGCTCCTGATCATAATGCTTCTAGTAGAAACTAAGAATGTAAATAGCTAAGTTAAAAATCTAGCGAAGGAATTAGGTTATCAAAACTCTAAAATAGTTCCAGCTTGTGGTAGTAGCAGCAATGCAGTTTTTTTTGGAATGATAGGGTTAAGATCAGTTTCTTGGATAACCCTATTTTATATTTTACCAATATATCTATTGAAGAAGGCACCAATACTTTTTGGTTGTCATATATATATATATATATGGAAATTCAGTAAAAAGGTACAGAGATTCTCAATGTCTTAAAATGATTGAATCAGAGTTTGCAGGCTTTCTTCACAACAAGCCGAGATTAATGGTGGGAGATTTCAGTGACATCAAGTGTAATTCGGAAAAGCAAGGTGGCATTAGAAGGTCAGTCACTTCCTTAAGTTTATTTACCATAATGCTAGCAGCTCTAGGTTTACAAGATCTAAAGACTTTTGGAAGTAGATACACTTGGATGGGCAAGCGATCAAAATATACAATCATGTCCAAGCTTGATAGACATGTAGCAAATTGTGACTGGATGGAGATGTTTCCTAGTGCACATGTTAACTTCTCCCATGGATCGGTTCAGATCATAGATCAGTTCTCATAAATACTGATGGTGGGAAAAGCAAAAAACCTAAACTCTTTCGTTATGACAGTCGTTGAAGAATGTATCCTGAATTGAAGCAAGTTGTCAGCCAGGCCTGGAATCAAAATTGCTCGGACCTATCTTCAAGTGAGCTCCATCAGATCATCATCAAATGTCGCAAAGCCATATGTCAGTAGAGAAGCAAACAGAATGTCAACTCAAGTAAACTCATCCAACAATTGAAGGAAGAAATTCAGAAAGCCTATGATGAGCCATATATAGATTACAACAATCTGGAGATTTAAAAAGCAGAGGTTCAATTTCAATACATGCTGGAAGAAGAATATTGGAGAAACAAAAGTCGAGTCCTCTGGCTCAAAGCAGGTGATAGAAATACCATATATTTTCATGCGAAAACAAACAAATAAGCGGATTCAACATGATCATCAAAATCCAAAACGATCAAGGGAAGATATTGGCTAAAGCAAAGGATATCCAGTCTCATATAATCAGCTATTTCCAGTCATTATATAAAAGCGATGGTGCTAACATCAGTCAAAAACTTCTTGATGGAATCCCCAGGACAGTTACATAGGAAATCAATGGAGATCTTACAAGGTCAGTTACAGAAGAGGAGATCATAAAGGCAATTTTTACAATGAATCCGGACAAGTCTCCAGGTCCTGATGGAATGATTGCAGGGTTCTATCAACAACACTGGGAAACCATCAAAGAAGGTGTGATCTCCCATGTTAAACTCTGCTTTGATCAATCCTATTTATTTCGAAACATCAATCACACCCACACATGCTTGATCCCTAAAATAGAGAACCATGTTACCATTAAGGACTTTATGCCTATTAGCTTGGCAAATGTCTCCTATAAATTGATTTCGAAGATATTGGCTGAGAGGCTTAAACCATGGTTACATGGCATTCTATCTGAGAATCAATTCGCTTTCATTCAGGATAGGCTCATCACGGATAATGTGTTAGTAGCACATGAGTTGATGCACTCTCTACATACAAAAAAAAATTGAAAAATAAGTATATGGCTCTCAAGTTAGACATAGCCAAGGCTTTTGACAAAGTTGAGTGGCATTTTTTTGATACAGTAATGATGCAGATGGGGTTTTGTTTGCAATGGAGAACATGGATAAAGATGTGTATCAGCACATTCACCTACTTTGTGCTTGTCAATGGGGAGCAATCAAGAGATATCATTCCAAAACGAGGCCTTCGTCAAGGTGGTCCCATATCACCATATTTATATATAATATGTACGGAGGGACTGTCAAGATTGATAAAATCTTACATCCAATCAAACAAAATCCATGGATTCAGAACATCTAGAAGTGGACCTTGCGATTCCCATCTATTTTTTGCAGATGATTCCTTGGTGTTTTGCAAAGCAACGCACGAAGAAGCCCAAAATCTTGCTCACATTCTCCAACTCTATAAGCAAGCATCAGGTCAAGAGGTTAACTTCTCCAAATCGACGGTTACCTTTGACGAAAGTACACCTCTTCTGTTACAACAAACTCTGATGATTTAGGTATAACTAAATAAGGAGGATTTGGAAAATACCTAGGACTGCTAGAGTATCTAGGTTGAAATTGAAAGGAATTCTTCCAATATATCACTCAAAGAATTCAAAATAAGCTAGACAGTTGGTACACCAGGTTTATGTCTCCAGTAGGGAAAGAGGTTCTATTGAAAGCTGTTATTACTGCTCTTCCTGCATATACAATAGCCCTGTTCGTTTAATAAACTCTAGCGTCAGCGGCTGCGATTTGAAAAAACAACTATGACCACGGCAAATGCATCACCCTTACGGCAAAACAGATTTTCTTTTTCAGCCGCAACAATAATTAATAACGGCGAGGTGTGACGCTGGAATTAACAGCGGCAGCGGCAACTCCATTTTCTTGTCTCCGATCGTTTCTTGGCGACTGACGCCGGTTTTAACATCAATAAAGTTACTCTGGTTGTAGGTTTATTTTTTGCCGCAGCCGCTGACGCCAGAGTTTATTAAACGAACAGGGCTAATGTCATGTTTCCTGTTGCCTAAAACTCCAGTTCTGGTGGTCAGCAACAAAGGAAAAATTCAAGATTCCTTGGATTGCTTGGAATAAGATCACTTCTTCCAAAAGAGATGGTGGATTGAGATTTCGTGACATACTCGCTTTTAATAAGGCCTTGTTGGCAAAGCAAGCATGGAGAATGATAACATGTCCGTCATCTCTATTAGCCAGAGTTTATAAATCTAAATACTTCAAGAAGGTGGATCTCATGGAAGCTGAAAGTTACTCATCGTCTAGTTATGCATGGAGGAGCATAATTTAAGTAAAACCGCTACTCAAGCAAGGCCTAATATGGATAATAGGGAATGGCAAAAAAAGTTAAATTCTGGAAGGATAACTGGCTCCCATGTGGAAGACTTCCAAACCCATTGAACTCAGAGAGTGTACCTGAACAAAATTCACTAGTCAAAGAATTTTTCATTTCAGGAACTAGAGAATGGGATGCTACGAAGCTGAGAAGTCTTCTGGAGTAGGATGACGTGAATGATATCCTCAGTATTAGACTGAGCATCACCAATGGACATGATATACTTCATTGGACTTACAGCTCTAATGGAGTATATTCAGTCAAAACATGATATCACAGTCAGCGCATCCTAAATTTTAATCACAATCAAATCTCTCAGGTTCCTGCTTCTCCCACTCTTGTCTTTAAAAATAAAATATCTGCCAAAATTTGGAGAACTAACATTCCTCCTAAGCTTTAATTTTTTGGTGGAAAATCCTTAACAATGGATTACCTGCTGCTGAGAACATAAGGAAAAGAGGGACCAAATTCCTAAAGACTGTCAAGTATGTGGAGAAGAAACTGAAACCTTATCACACATGATTTTTGAGTGTCGGGTGGCCAAAGAAATATGGTCTGTGGTGGGAGTTAATATTGTTAGTGGAAAAAATCAAGAGCATACAATTCTACATACTATGCTTGATTTCTTTCACACCGGCCAGAGTGAACCTCATAATAATTGGCCATGTTTTCTTGGCCGGAGAATATGGAAGATGCGTTACAAACTTCTCTTTGAAAAGAAGAGAGATCACATCCTTAATGTTATAAATGCAGCGAGCTTGGAGTATAAACTTGGATAGAGGCTGTATCTCAAAGCAACAGTAACACTTCGCCAAGAAGCGCTTCATGCATAAGCTCAGTTCAGCATGTTCTTCACCAAGATACTGAACATTATTGTATGACAGATGCTTCCTGGAAATCGTCAGCTGACAAAGCTGGCATTGGGTGGTCCTTACACAACAGGCAAGGCACTCTACAAATCCAGGGAAGTGTTGCAATACAACCTACGATCTCCCCGTTGGTAGCAGAAGCTTGAGCCATGCTGTTAGTAGTTCAGCAAATGATCAGGCTATATTACAAGAAAGTCATGTTGATTACTGATTGTCAGGCACTACTGAGAAAATTGAGACAGGTACAAGAATGAAGTGACCATAAGAGACGAGTATTGGACATCAATGATGCAATGCCCATCATTCATGATATATGGGAACCTAGCTAAAATAATGACTTCAAATTCTCTTATGTCCCTTGTGCTTGTACTCACAATCTTGCAAAAAAGGTCAGGATAAGTAATCAAAGTTATGTAATATCCTGGAGCTTATGCCTCATTGTACTCTGTTGCCAATACTAAATGAGATCAAAATGTTGACGAAAAAAAAAACACTAAAACATAACACATGATCCAATTACATTTCAGAACTTCAAGACCCAAAATTCAAGAAATAAATTTGTTTATTGAACAAAACCAAAGTATGAAAAGTGTACCTAAGAGGTAGCTCTTGGATTCCTATTTGGATGGTTTTTAATATTGAACTGGTACATAAACGTTAGAATAATACTGCTACTCAACTGGTGAAAACACAAAAAAAAAAAAAAAAAAAAAAAAAAAAAGCATAGTCGAGTGGAATTTATGGATGTACAACTATGTATTGTCAAACTATTAAACCATTTTTTATCTGACATCAGCAAACTATACAGAGAGGATATTAGAGTACACTTTGATAAACATCTACTTGTTATTATTGAAGTACTAGAGTCGGCCCGCCCTACGGGCGGGAAGTTAGAAAAAAAAACTATTTATATGAATTTAAAATAAATAAAATTAAATAAGCTATATGTTAATAAGACTAATTACTATATATATCTTCTAACTTAATCACTATCTATGGTGGTGATTGGTATCCACGGCTTCTTGCTACCGTGATTTTAACCATCAATTATGATTCAAGAAAATCGTTCAAAGTTACAGTCTTGAAGTTAAAAATATGAAATAAATTGGTATTGGAAGTCAATTTGTCTATAGAATTTTTAGTACTTTGAGTTATTGATATAAATCTAGAGCAATAAAATCTACATCTCACAAAGACTTACATCATATAGTATAAAGCAAAAACATAAAAGCCACTGCCAATCAAACCTTATATATGGCTTTAATTTTAGAAAGTAAAGCTACATCACTTATGTTTACCTTGGAGAAAATTAAAACACTTTAATCTGAGTGGAGAAGACAATTAAAAAAAAGGAACACACTTTCCCTCCCCCATGAAACAATGGAGATCGAAGAAGATCAATCTCCATGACCATTGACCCTTTAGTTTATTCCCTTATATCTCTGCATCCATGTATATTCATCTGTGTGCTAAACATATGTAAATGTGTAAGGAAAGTTTCTGTTTTGACTTTTTAATGGGAAACTTAATCTGACCGTGTCGGGTGATCTGTTTCTCTATCTCCTGTCTGTAATATAAGTCATGTTTTTTGATTAGATACAATGCAAGTTTGGTAATTTTCTATATCTTAGTGATGATAATTGTTGCAGAGGAGTTGTATGATGACATCTTGAAATTAGTTTACTGTATCGGTAGAATGATGTTAAAAGATAACGTTAATATTTGGAATTCTTGTACGCTTGTTGGTTTTGCGCTGCCCCTGTGACCTCTGGTGTGGATGTCATTGCGTTTTTAACTTTTGTCCGTGAGAATGGTGCAAAATGTGTGATGATGTCAGGCTTTTTCTGTTTGTTTGGAGAATCAATTTTTTGATGTAACCATTTAACCAATGGCCTGTTTAATGCTTTTGATAATAATATGTTAGCTTTTATAAAAAAATATCATCGGTCATATATTGATAATAACGAATGCTAATATGGTATTTAGCAAAAAAAACAAAGAAGCTAATATGGTATTTCAAGACTGAAAAGTACATCGATGAAAGAAAATCACACCAAACGTTGATATTTCAATTATTTCCTTAATCAAAAGTCTAGCTTCTTCTGCTGGAAGCCCACAAACAACTGGAATTGGATGCAGAGTAGCGAAGACGTCAAACTGTAGATAAAACATAAGACCAAGGGTCAAACCTATCTTGAAGAAAAGATAAGCATGGATATAACATTGACAGCGCTTAACTTCAAGCTATCTAGATGATCACGTGATGTAAAGTGATTCAAGTACTATTATCTCACCTCGTCATCTTCTCTCCTAAGCTTCCCCGTCAATTCAGAATATAGATGATGCACTCTTGCAAGCTTCCTCACAGCTTTTTGGGGCTTGACAACTACTTTGAAAGAATATGATAGTAGAACATGTGTCAATACACTTGTTAAAGAGTCAAAATTCAAACTAACCGTAGACAAAATGTTTGAAATATGCAGATCAATAAGACTGAAATTTCCTCTTATATTCTCTTGTACAGTAGAGAACTCAAGGTCATCTTTGGGGCTGCAGCAGTTTAGTAAGCCAAGTCAGTATGCATATCCGAAAATTTCAATGAAAAATGGATTATGTGATTGTTCAAGACAGTAAAATATAAAAACTTACCTGGTTAGCAAGTCACACTCTATCTCCATATCACACGCAGTTGAAGCGGCTCGAGGCCTAGTTGCAGCCAAAGTTTCACTGCAAACACCTAATTTTATTCCTTTTGAAAAGTCTCTCATGCTGTTTCACAAAGATGCATGTCAGACAAAGTGCACATATCTTTAACAACAATTTCTTCCAGATATGTAAATTAAACATAATGCATCAAGAGACTACTTACATACCATACTGTGTTCCCGATAAATTTTGTGTACCAGGTGGTTGCAGTCAGAATTGATAAGCATCATGCCCTTCACTCTGTCAAACAATAACTCAGAGTGCGATTCAAATCCTAACATTGCTTTATTCTAAAAAGTGAATTTAGTATCCTTAGACAAAAACACAAATGTAACTGTGCAAGCACAACCTGTTATGCAAACAAAAAACATCAGTTACGCTGGAAAACATAACAGTGCAAGAATAGATACAAACTTTGGTCACTAAACTACCTTGCTAAGAGATGAAATTTCGCTTAACCATCTCTAAAGCCTTCTCTACAGCAAGGTAATGCGCTCTTTTAGTGGGAACATGATTCTTGCTAAGAACAGATACTCCTAGAGACTCCCTTTGTAACCTCATCACAACAGAATAATCCTGACACAACAAAGTTCTCGTTAGTGTGAGGACCATACAGTAACCTAAAGCAGAATCTGTTATATGTTTACCTGATGCATAGTCTCCTGAAGTGCTTCAATAGCATTCTCTAGCTTCCAAGACAGTTCATTTCCCAAGCAAGAGTTGTAGCCAACATTGAGCTTCCACCAACTTCATTAAACTCAACTTGCATTTGCATCAGCCAATTTACAAAAAGCATATATATTAGTCAAACAAATCTCCTCCACCAGAAATCAGTTCAAAGACTAAAAATTTAAGGTACCTAAGCCACAGCAAAATAAAATGAACCAAAGGGCTCCCATTCCACAGAGATCTTGCCGTTAGGATCAAACCCCATGCCACCATACACACAAATCAGAGGTGACTTAGTAGGCAGAAAATAACCACTCAACAAAAAGATCACTGAAAAGCGAAAATATCGTAAAGCTTGTTACTTTACCTTCGGATGGATCTCCAGACATGATGAGAGAAGGGATCAAAACCGAATCAATATGGAAGAGTCCGACAGCCTGAAGTTCTGATTACACTGAATCACTTCAAAACCGGTGATGGAATACACTGAAAGCCTGTAAGTTGAAAGCCGGTGGACATTCAAGGTGGCTGCCATCGGAAAAAATTAACAATACTATTTACATGAGTTTATGAACAGAACAACCTTTGAACAGCAATGGTGACCGGCATAAGAGTCGCCTGAAAACGCAAATGAGAATCACCGTTATCAATAAACCAATCATACATGCTCTATGAAAATTATTATCGAACGGTCACGGGAAAAAAAAATCAACATCACTATTATAAAAATTCAAACCAGACTCACCTTTGAATCAAGCAAGAGCATATTGACAGAGATGAGCTCATCACTGCGCCTTATATACCTCGCCTCCCAAAAACGCAACCTAATGAAAGGCCATCTACAGACTTCAAATCGGAAAGAAAAACTTGAGAGCTAGCCATTACTCAGTAAATAAAGTGATTTTGTTGTTTCAATAGATTGAAAGACGATTAAAGAGGAGCGTTAAAGACGATTTAAGACCATTAATTATCGAAGAACCGTTACAGAGGATGGATCGCACTTGCGCCGATCGAAGGGGAGCGGAGAACACGAAGGTGAGCGTAGAGGCTGATTAGGGTTTCACCAGGAGATTGTGGTCGTCGGGCCGCGTACGAACACAACATGAAGCCCAAATGTCAAGCCCGTAACAATTGATTCACGATTTAATGAAACGATGAGTTTCTGACGTGTCTCAATAGTAGCTCACGAATTATTGCGCTGGCATCCTTGTTGGCACACTCAGGAAAGATTAAAAGTGTATTTTATATATAAAGATATATACGGAAATTAAAAGAAACAAATATTGAAATGTTCCCTCAGGGAGATCCAAACCTTCCGCTGACACAGAGTCAGAAGAACGATGATTAAAGTTTTGCTTCAAATTATTCCATCTATAAACTCTCTAATTTTTTTTAAAAAAATCTATTAATTATTTATGTAATACAAGTTTATTATTATAATAATAACTAATAATAATAAAAAATAAAAAATAAAAAAAAAAAGAAAGAGAGCAGGAGACAGCTCTGGTCTTCGTAAATAGTCCACGTTCTTCCTCCTTTCCATCTTTGAACAGCTCATTTTAGATCTCTCCTCGATTGATTACTCTTTCTTCTTCATTATTATCCTCTCACTCTTCTTCTCCTCTTTCTCCACAATCACCAATCTCGTTTTCTTCCTCTACTTCAAAATGGAAGGAGGTGCCGATGGAACCGTCCGCGTCGGTGGTCTGAACTCCAAGCCTGGTCGCGGAGTCGAATTGGAGTCCGATTCCGCGGTTTCCTCTCCGGTGACGCGTCAGAAAGCAGCTGCCGCGAAGCAATTCATCGAGAACCATTACAAGAATTACCTGCAAGGCTTGCACGAGCGTATGGAGAGGTTCGTAGCATCAATTTCTGATCAGAACTAGGGGGTTGACTTTTGTTTGACTTGATTCTGTTAATGTTTTGCTTCCACAGACGCAGAGAGTTTCAGAGGAAAGTGCAGGAAGCTCAGCTACCTGTTGAGGAACAAGACGAGATGATGCGGAATCTGGCTCGTCGCGAGACTGAGTACATGAGGCTTCAGAGACGTAAGATTGGGATTGATGACTTCGAGCTCTTGACTGTTATTGGCAAAGGTGCCTTTGGTGAGGTAACAGATATCAGTGTGATTTCTCTCTACAAATTGACATGCTGACTCTACAGGATTGTGTTTAATCTCAGGTTAGATTATGCCGTTTGAGATCTACAGGCGAGGTTTATGCCATGAAGAAGTTGAAAAAAACTGATATGCTTAGCCGTGGACAGGTACCTACTTTGTTGTTGTTTTGTTCTATTCAGATTGTATTCTCAGTGAAATGTTAGACTAGTACGTGGACAATTGCTGCAAACAGAGTTTAACCTACTGACTAAAACTCAGATCTAAGGGATCACAAATTTAAGATGGTTTGGGGTTCGACCTAGGGATATGCGGGCCTTCGGATCCTAAACCTTTTTGTCATTCTAAAGAATAATAATTTTGATGCAAGACAAGAGCTTGAGAGTAGTCACAGTATCATTGGATTGTTTCAGTTTCTGTTTTCCAAGTTTTTTTTCTTCTTTTATTTTACTGGTTTTGCTGTCCTCTTTTCTTTCTCTATAGGTTGAGCATGTAAGGTCTGAGAGGAACTTACTTGCGGAGGTTGACAGCCGTTACATTGTGAAGCTTTTCTACTCTTTTCAAGATTCTGAATGTTTGTATCTTATCATGGAGTATTTACCTGGAGGTGACATTATGACTTTACTCATGAGAGAAGACATTCTCGCCGAAGATGTTGCCCGCTTTTATATTGCTGAGAGCATCCTTGCTATCCATTCAATCCATCATCACAACTATGTTCACAGGTATAATCATAACCCACCCTTGACGTCGGGTCTTCTTTATGCCAAGTGATTTTGTGTGCTGGGGGAGAATCTCTGCGAATTATAGATGGTTTTTAATTTGTGTTTGTTTCCTCTTGCATGTAGGGACATTAAACCTGATAATTTGATACTGGACAAGAGTGGGCATTTAAAGCTTTCAGATTTTGGTCTATGTAAGCCACTAGATGAGAAGTATTCTTCACTGCTATTAGAAGACGAAGAAATGCTTTCTCAGGAAGCAGAGAGCCAGTCAGGAAAATCAGACTCTGACAAAGCACCCTGGCAAATGCCTAAAGAGCAGTTGCTGCAATGGAAGCGCAATCGCCGTGCATTGGTACATATGCTTCTTCTCTAATTGGATCACATAGGTTTAATCATTTTTTGCTAGACTGTAAAGATAAATTATTAATTTCTTTCAGGCTTATTCAACCGTTGGAACTCTTGATTACATGGCTCCAGAAGTACTACTAAAGAAAGGATATGGAATGGAATGTGACTGGTGGTCGCTCGGAGCAATTCTGTATGAGATGTTAGTGGGTTACCCCCCATTCTGTTCTGATGACCCCCGTATAACATGCCGCAAGGTAGGTGTATATAGATATACATGGTTAGTCATGGATGCATTTTTATTATCTATAGTAAAATATTTATGCTTACTTACAAATATCTGTACTTACTTCCTCAGATAATTAATTGGAGGGTATGTTTGAAATTCCCTGAAGAACCGAAAATATCAGATGAAGCTAGGGACTTGATTTGTCGCTTGCTATGTGATGTTGAGTCAAGGTTGGGAACCAGAGGTGCTGAGGAGATAAAGGTGAGACTTGTGAAAAGGATATGTAAATATGCATTTCGTTTTCCTTGCTTTTCAGCCTTGAGATCATTGAAATTCGGTTTTGTTATTGTTTCAGACTCATCCGTGGTTCAATGGCACCCAATGGGACAAACTGTATGAAATGGAGGCAGCTTACAGACCAACTGTTGATGGAGAACTAGACACACAAAATTTTGAGAAGTTCCCTGAAGTAAGTAATTGTTATGAAATTTTCTGGCTTTGATTAATTGGTGAACCATAAACTTGTGTTAAAGCTCCTAAAACAAACTTAAAGATACGTCTGGTATCCTCATCAAGTTTTTTTTTTTGTTTTTATATAAAATCTTGTAGGTTGAAGGATCGGCATCTGAAGCACCACAAGTTGGTCCTTGGAGAAAGGTAACGCACGCCACTTAATTCCTTTAGTACAATCTGTGTTTTGGAATGTCTCAGGACATGATAAAGCCTAGCAGGTTTTTTTTTAAATGGTTTACATAGTAGCTTTTGGTGCTAACTTGTTGATTGGTTGAGCAGATGTTGACGTCCAAGGACAATAACTTCATAGGATTTACGTTTAAGAAGTCAGACATCACTAGATCAATGGAAAATACAGGTGCCTCTTCTTTCTTTCTTTATTGATCAATGTGATTTCCGTATAACTTGGTCTTTAAGCTAAGAGTTTTCTATTGAGAGAAGGTCGAAAAGTTGATAAACATCTAAGTTTAATCCCTGACATTGAATGTAGGTACGGACATGAAACCAAATGGATCAGGGGACGCCCCGTCATTGATATCATTGTTAGGTACGTAACAAAATATAGTAAACCGCCACAGCCAGTATGTGTTTGCTTTAGTGACAGTTTCTATATTATTTTCAGGTCGGATCAATATGGAAGAAGCTGAAAGTGGTGAGTTAAACCAAAAGACATAGAGAAATACAAAAAAAAAAATTGTTCTTTTTATATCCGTTTGCAGTTGTTTTCTTATCATTTGGCAGAGGCGGTGGAGGCGATGGTAGTTTTGTAAACCACATACATGGCTTATATGATGGTTCATAAAACCTCTATTTGGTTCTCTTTTCATTTCTTTTGTAACATATTTTGTATTTTTCTTCTTTGGTCTATAAGAGAAACTGTAAAGAATGGAAGAACCATTTCTGTGGGGACATGTTCACCTATTCAATTGAAAGCATAGAAATGAAACTTTGCTTTTCTGCCATACTTGTCCATCTCCTCCGATTTACTCGGTTTTTTAATTATTTTACGGTTTTTATCGATTACATCTGTAACATGTTCAAGATCCGGTTAACACTGAAGAGAAACCGGGACAGAGTGACGTCTAGAACTACTTTCTGGATTCTTTGATTCAACAAGCTCAAAGTGGACAAAATTTGGAGAATCAGTAGTAAGAAGTTACTATTTGTTAATTAATCATGTGATTAGTTGACCGCAGAAGAAAAAGCAAGTAGTAATTAAATAATGAATATTTAGTGGATTTTCTTTTGGGACATTTGTGGATATCTAAATTGCTTATGTTTAATATCCGCGCCTTGAAGATTATGTAGAAAAATTATTTTATGTATTATATATATTTATATATTATGAAATAATAAATATATATTGAATAATTTAAAAATCGGTAACTATTACATATATAATTAAATTGGTGCGAACATATAAAAAAAAATTTATTAATCCAAACAATAATTTATTTTATTTGATAGAATATATAATTGAATTTAAATGATATTAACATATATAGTATATTTTGTAATATTAATATCTATTAAATTGAGTTGTTAATGTTTGTTCAAGAGTCTTATCAAAAAAAAATTGTTCAAAGTAAATTTCGAAATTAAAATATTTATGTATTTTATACGATATATTGTTTAATTTAAAATAATATATATATATATATCTTTTAATCTTAATAATTAACTAAATTAGACTTTTTCCTTATATGGCTTTGTAGTCATTTGTAACTTGTCATAAGAAAAATTTTAAACCATGGATCACAAAATTTGACTTTGAGACTTTTAACACTTTTAGTAATTTATGATCGTTTTAAAAATTTCAAAATATAACATATACAGAAAAATTAAAATTTTTATTATATGTTTTTTTTTTTTGCAACGAACGGCTATTCTATTACTCAAGCTTGAGGTGGTCTAGGTAACCAGACCGGAATAGATCAACCAACAAAATAAAGTTCTCTATGAAAAGACCTCGCAGTCCTAGCTAAAGAATCTGAAATCTGATTTTGCGCTCGTGGAATATGAGTGATTTTTCGGATTCGCTATCATCTTTAATTCTGTTACAAAGTTTGGCCAAGCACGTTCCAAAGCTCTAACATGTCGAATACTGAAGCATACTCTCCATCGCCCATCGCAATGCTTCTACCTCCAAATGAAGAGCAGACTCTCGACGTATATAATTTCGTGTCCCCATAAGTTGAACCTTCCCCAAGCTATCTATCCAAACCCATCCACACCCGCTGAATTGTGATGTGGATGTCCATGACCCATCTATCATGCATATATTATACAAGCTTAAGACTTGAGGTTCCTCAATATTATGGCCTTGTGGAGTTGGAGTCACCATCTCGTTTGCATCGAACCATACTTGACACTCACTCTCTACATAGCGCACTAACTCCAATGGATCTCTATTAATTCCCCTAAAAAGTTTGTCATTTCGGGCCTTCCAAATGTACCAAATTATCCAGGGATAAAGATCTATGTCTAGTTCTGGCTCGACAATGTTGTTCTTTCTCCAGAAAAGATAATCCATATTAGCATAGATACTCAGGCCTGGAAAGATATCTGGACTTGTTGGTGTCGATGATAAGGACCAACTTGTAGAGCTGGCGGGTACTCAAAAATGGCATGGGTAACAGATTCTTCAGGCTCACCACATCGTGGGCAATAGATATCGCATCTCATGTTACGCCGCACCAAATTCCTCGTTACTGCCACATGACCTGTTATCAGTTGCCATATAAGATGACATATCTTCTTCAGTGTCTTTATCGTCCAAGCAAAGGCTTGAAGCTTCGTAATACTTGGTTCCAGTACTTCTTTCTCCCTCTCAGCCTTCAATATGTTCTGAGCTACCCAATATCATGACTTAACCGTGTACTGGCCATTCTTAGTGTAGCTCCAGCAGTATGTGTCACGACGATGAATTGAGCTGATGGTCAAACTTCTTATGAAAGGTATATCGGCACAGACAACATAATCCTCTAGTATCCCAACATTCCATTCATTTGTTTCCTGATTAATAAGGTCGTTGACTCTCATGTTCGGATGGAGAATTGGGGCTACATGTCGAGCCGACCTAGCTGGTGTTGTAGGGATCCAAGGATCCTCCACACTTTGACCTCATATCCAGAATGCATCTTTTGTCTGATTCCCAATAGCAATAGCTTTTGTGCCGCTGAAATACTGGTCCACACATATGATGGGTTGGTTATAGGGATTACTCGCAAAGGCGAACTCATTATGTAGTATCTTCCACACAATACTCGAGCCACTAACGAGTCAGGGTATTGTACTAGCCTCCATAATTGTTTTGCTAGTAAAGCCAGGTTAAACTCATGGATCATACGGAAATCAATGTCGCCTTCCTCCAGTGGTAAGCAGAGCTTTTCCCATTTTACCCAGTGAATTCCTCTCTTTGGTGGATTTGAACTCCACCAGAACTGTGCAATGACACTCGCAAGGTTTTCACATATCTCCAGCGGGAGCAGGAAAGTAGACATAACATATGTCGGAAGAGTTAGAAAAATATATTTAATCAAAACTTATTTTCCTCCTTTAAAGAGTCATCTACATGTCCATCCATTCACTCTATGCAATAATTTGTCCTTAAGAAAAGCGAAGAGCTTGCATTTGGACCCACTAATACCATATGGTATTCCTATGTATGTTCCCATTCCTCATTCATTTTGAATTCCAAGTGTATCTTTAATCTGCTGTCTAACATTCGTGTCAATCCTCTTACCAAAGAGTAAAGAAGATTTCTCAAAGTCTATACATTTTCCTGATGCTTTTCCATACTTCCTGACTACTTTCATCACTTCTCTACATTCACGGGACTCCGCCGTACAGAAAAAAGGCTATCATCAGCAAAGAGAAGGTGAGATACAGACGCACATCCCTGTTATCTTTCCTTGGTTCTCTGCATGATTAAGAAGGCTAACGAGCGCTTCCGTGCATAAACTAAAGATGAAAAAAGACAAAGGATCTTCTTGACGACCTCCCTCTGGAACAATATTTCTCCTTGGTTGCCCATTCATAAGCACCTTGTATTTGACCGTAGTGATACACCGCATTATCTAGTTAATCCAGATTTCTGAAAATCTCATCTTTTGCATAACATCTTCAATGAACGACCACTCCATCATGTCGTACTCTTTGCTCATATCCGTCTTAATGGCCATCCTTTTATTGCGTCCGCTTGGTTTAGTTCTCAGGACATGGAACATCTCTTGAGCAATCATTACATTGTCCAAGATTTGTCTTCCAGCAACAAAGGCTGGCTGGGTTTCTGAAATTTTGTTTGGTAAGACTTTCTTTAATCTCTCGCATAAGACCTTAGAGATTATCTTGTAACTAACGTTGCCCAGACTGATGGGCCGGAACTGAGACATCTCATTAGGCTTAGTTGTCTTTGGGATGAGGCAGATATTTGTATCGTTCAGTCCACTCGCCACCGATCCATCAAATAGGAATTGATTAACCATATGAGTTAAATCTTCCTTGACAATATCCCATAATTTCTGATATAAGAGATCTGTATCCCGTCTGGCTCAGGAGCCTTCTCCGGATGCATAGAAAAGAGTATTTAACTTCCCACTCAGTGACCGGATGCATAGTAAAGAGTGATATTTTTTATTATACAGTTAATGTGGTTGTTTAATTTATTTTAATAGTTTAAAATTAAAAAAAAAATATGATAGAAGATACAATAATTTTTATCAAATTTTATTATTTAAAATTATTAATTGTCACATATACTTAGCCATATTAGTCAATTCCGTAACTTTTATTTAAGAAAATAATAAAAAACATTAATAATAAATTTATGGTTAATTTAATAAAAAATTATTATATTATTAGATAGACCAATCTATTTTTCTAATGATTCTATCTATTAATGACACGTGGGTACAAAAAAATTTATAATGTTTCTCAATTAATAATTAATATACTAAGGATTACCAAAAGGTTCTAAACAAAAAGAAAAGTTCTGAGCCGAGTCCACAATATCTCAAGTTCGAAGTCACATGTCCCACAAGCCACGTTATACGTTATGTAATTTTTTGTCCTACTCAGTTCATCATTTGATTTTTAGACTCTTGTCTATTTACTTGTAACGTATAAGATATTAAGATCTCTGTTACATATTACTTATGATTTTTTTCCAATTTTTTATGCATGCGACTTTGTTTTTAATACTTCGAGATTATGATTTTTAAGTTTCAATCTTATAATGTCCAGGCACGTATTGAACCAAATTTGGACTGGATCGATGGTGATGATTGGTTCGACTATAGCTTTAAAAATTTAGCTGTAGATGATTAGCTGTAGATAAATCGGTTATAGCGGTAAAGTTGTTACTGTAGATTTTTTCTGCAGAGACTTTTGCTATAGTTAAATTTGTTGTAGCTGTAAGTTGTAGGCCGTAGATATTTTAAAATAAAATATATGAAATATGTGTTGTATATATAAAATTATTATTTTATATCAATTAAAATAATTTATATTAATATTTTTTAATAAATTATCAAAATTTATTGTAATTTAAAATGTGATATGTAAATAATATTTATATTATGTAAATATCTTAATAATTTAAAAACACTCAAATTCAAAATTAAAATATTTATAAAAGTTTTATTATGATTATATAATTTATTTGATATTATAGATATTTTTTTTCATTTACAGATTCTACAGCCTATAAAAAGAAGATGTAGGGTTTTTGCCTAAAATACATAAGAAAAAGTTTTGCTTTATTTTTATTGTTGTAGCTTTAAAAATAAAGCTAAAGCATGATTGGTAAAACTAAATAAAAACTTGATGTAGACTGTAATTTTTTTAAGTAAAGCTACAACATGATTGGTAAAATTTAGTGATTTAAAAATAAATAAAGATAAAGTAGGGAGATAAAGCCCAACCAATCACCCCCAATGTAGATCTGGTTAAAATGTATGGTTCGAGTTTTGATATCATGTTAAGTTAAATAAGTTTTCAACTTCAAATCAATTGGTAATAAATTGATTGATTCATCTCTCTTATATATTACTTTAAATTTCTTTCAATTTCCTATATGAAAGACTTTGTGTAGTATAAGAGAATCCCCTCTAGGTGAAAAAAAATATAATATCTGTTTGTGATGAAAATTGAGCATAAACCTATTTTATTTACATATTTAATGAAATGTGAAATTTCAAATGTACCACTGAATTGTTGAACATAATTTATTTATTTTTTAAAAAGAGAAAATAGAATAAGAGTGATCCAATCTAAACTAGATTTGCTACATGACCATCTCTTCCTTCCCTCCTCCCCTTTTTCTATCCTCTCGATTTATTTCACAAAGTTGTGTATTATTTCTGTTTTGTTTTTGTGAAACTATTTCTGTTGTCATTTCTTTAGTATTAGGTGTGTGTTTCACTTGATACTACTGAAACCCACCGAGTAACATATTGAGAAAATCAACATATTTGTTTGTGCTACTGATTGAGCGAGTCAGTACCTATGCATCGAATCCATCACTTCCACCGACTACAACTTAAGAGAGTTGCATAACCAACAAACTTACCTCCATGACCATCCACTTAACCATCTTCTGATCAGGTCGAGAGAGTTACACAGCCAGCAAACTTGATTCCATTTTCCTCTTCCAACCATCATAAATAGCTCATCGGCCTTCGACCATCGCCTCGACCATCAACCATCTTACCGACCACAAACAATATTTTTGACCACTGACCATCTGACCACTCTGTGCCTGCATCATCTAGTATCCGAGCCAAAAGGCTCATATCAAGGTTTCTCTATATTTATTCTTGTTCATTCTTTTGTTTTTTTTTTCATTCTTGAAACACCCTAAAAGCAATTTTTGAATTTTTTTGTGTTCTTTGTTTTTATTTTTTTTAAATGCTAGAAAACAAAATAAGTATCATTAACCACATAATTTAGTGAGCAGCGCCAAATCTTTCTATGGATTGCTTATTTCCCCTCTTTCGCCGTCAAAGTGCCTAGGGTACCAGTTCATTTTGGTTACCCGAAGCTCATGTAGAGGCACCTAAGACAGGATCCATCATCTTGGCAGAAATTCCTTTAAAATTTAGAGCTCAACAACTGGCGGGCATGAATGTCCCATTGTGAGACTACCTGTTGAATGTCCGATGACACATTGCAGAAAATTTGCTTACATGTTTTATTAATCCATCTAAACTAAAAGAACAATCTTTTCTTTTTTCCATTTACATATTTAGTTTCCGGTCAATCATAGTTTCATTCTAAAACTTATTTGCATTCAAATAGAAAAACCATTGAAAAACTTATGGCTATCCAAACATGCAAGAATTTTTAGTTCCCTATAGATCATCACGAAATAGATTTGTGAGATGTTTTATGTTGCAGTTCAAGACTTTTGAAGTTTGGAAAAAAATGGAAGATTCTTTCAAAATCTTCTAGATATACACGTACAAAAGATAATGGTAATGGCAATAATTTGTTAAATAAATTTTATCAAAATCACCAACTTCTCAAATACAGATTTTGTAAATGTATTGACAGACACATGACTGAACATCAGAAATCTTGAATATGATGGTGACTTAGATACATTTGAGGTAGTATATGGAGAACAAATGGCACAAATAATAGACAATATTACAAATTTGTTATGGACAATCAGAATAATCGATAGTATTTTCTATTTTTTGTGTTTAGTTTTTTGTTACTTCATGTTTTAATATATTTTTATAATTTCATTTTCTGAAAGTATTTATATTTTAGACAATTTTTTAATTTTTAATTATATTATTATATTAATAAAATATTTATATTATTTACTTATATTATATATTACAAACTACTATTATTTTATCAATTAAACTATTATTAAATATCATAAATATATATTATTACCAATTAAACAGTATTTTGCATCATTTCCTAGTTAAAGTCATGATTATCATGCATGAACCGCAATTGCGCTATATCACATTTTCATTTTGTACTATTTTTATTACTGAATTCACTGTTATCATTCCGACCCTAAATATAAACATGAATTACGACTTCGTGCTTGGCTCTCGTGGTTCACAGGTTGTTGGGATGCTTAAAAGGTGCAAAGTTATTTGGGAGAGATTTACAGATAGTGTCAAACTATTTATGTGCTGGTTCACTCATTTTCACAAAGAGTTAGGTTAAAACATAAAAATTTGTTCTTTAATTGTTACAGCAATTCATATGCTGATTTAGATCATCAAACATAATTAATTTAAATTAGATATTCATAATCACCGAAACAATATTTTTTTTAAAAAAAAAATATAAAAATACGAACTAATTAAACCAAAACTGAATGAATTTTGAGTTACAAAAAAAATATAATTATATGCGTAAATACCAGTTTATTTATATTTAAATTAATTGAAACACTCTAAACTACTATTAAAATCTTAAAGATATTCGTTATATTTAAATTCAAAATAACTATAATATCTAAAATAATCAAAATATTTTGAGTTATTATTAAATATCTGAAGATATTAGTTATATTTAAATTTAAAATAAATAAACCATCCAAATAATAAAATTATTCTAATAATTTTAGTTACAATTGTTAACTTATACATTTTCAAAAACTTGAGCTAAATTTTATTTTTAAAATACTTCAGATAGTTTTAGTAAAATATTCAATCCAAACGGAATCCAAATAAATTTTAATTCTACGTTGATTTTAAGTTATATGATTGGAATTAACTTAAGTTGCAACATATCCAAACTGATCCAAAGAAATAAAAAGAAAAAGGTAATAATCACTTTGGTTTTAAAACCTACCATATTAGATATAGGAAAAAAATGTTTTTTTAGACAAAATAAAATGGTAACTATGTCCCATTAGACTAATCTCATATATTTTATGTTTCATTATGCTAATTATTTTTAAAATATCAATATTGTCTTTAAGTTCAATTATAAATTGAAAATTACAATTAACAAAATAACTGTTAAATATTAAAATATAATAAATAATTAAAGTTATTAAAAAAAATTGAAAATCCTCAAATAAAAAAACTGATTATTTTCCTCCCATATTTTTCTGAAAATTTGATTTTTTTCATATAGATATTTCATCAGTAATTACTATTTTCAATTATTTTTGTTTGTAAAACTATTTATTTAATTTATTTTCAAAAATACTAAAGGGCATTAGAGGCAAAAATGATACAAAAAAGAAATGAGTCTAATGGGATATAGTTACTATTTTTTGCTTAAAAAAACAATTTTCCCGATATATTCGATTGTATGATCAAACAATATGAATATCTAATTCTCAATGCGAGCAACCGGTGTATCTAGCGCTAGTGGACAAAGACCCCACAAAGTTAGTCAGTTCGGTTCACTCCTCCTGATACCCCCCTCCCCCAAGTTAAAAAAAATGAAAGTAAAAACAATATATCTGAATTTATACCAAGTCCTGCCCTAGGGGTGTCAATTCGGGCTAGTCCGGTCCGACGCTTATAGGGCTATAGGGGTTTTTGGGTTTTTTTTGGCTTTTCGAAAACTAATTTGTCATTGTCACTTTCATGGTTTTAATACATGTGAATTTTCATTAAAAAATAGTTTCATTTTAAAATATAAAATGATTTAAAATTTTTCTTTTATCAAAAATGTTTTACCTTTTCGTATGCTTTAAAAACACACTTTGTATATTGAAAAAAAAACGTGTTGTATATGAAAAAAAGGTATATTTGCAAAATTTAAAAATGCGACATTTATAATGATTAAAAAATAAAATCATTAACAACTTTTATATTTTTTTATTAGAGTTTGGATAACGATATCAAAATAATATGTCTAAGACTAATAATCATTTGGATTGTAATAACGATGATATTTAAACTAAAATATAAAACTTAGGGGTTTTCGGACCGGCTTTAACCCAAACGGGTTTAGGTCCAAAATATCCAAAGCCCAAATAGACTTAGCCCAAAAAGTCATATTTTTCTTGGGCTTATAAAACTAAGCTCAAATCCGATAATTTTTAGGGATGGGTGGGCTCGGGTTGCGGACTTCGGTCCTAGTTGACATGTATATCCTGCCCATTACCTGATTCATGTTCTTCTTTAATTTAGAACAACTACCTATTACAGATGATAATGAGTCAAGATGACGATATAATTAATGAAATTGTATTATCGTTAGTGATCTAAATTGTTTCGGTAGGGCTACTAGTAGTTGTTGACAATAAATAAAAACTTTATGATTATTTTCTTTTCATCCAATAAACCGGTTTCGTTTTTTCCTCGGGTGCAATAAATTGATTATAAGGACGTACATCATTGTCTACATTATTTTAAGAAAGAAATTTAAAAATCAACAAAATATATAATAGAAATTACTTCAAAATGTCGACATATTTGGCGTGTGTATACAATATTCTGGAGAACTTATGAGCAAATGTCTTCTCTTCTCTAAAGTCTAAACCTGTTGCCCAACTGCGAACTCCATCACGATGTCGACACTAACTTGTTTCTTCCTCCAACTTGTTTTCTTCTCTATTCATCCTATCTTTATTCTCGTATTTAATAACTCTCATTCATTCAAGTCTTTGGAGTTTACGAGGATACTTCTTTTTACGCTAACTTTTTTCATGATCCCGACGAGATCTTCTTAGTCACTCAATGTTCATCATCGATGTTCGTCAATCTCAGATTACTATTTTCAATTATTTTATTTATAACTTCCTGAAACTGATTCTGTGTTTGTTGGTTTAGGTTCTTTGGAGTTTGTTTCCTCTATACTTTTTCAGATCAGAAAGAGATTCTCTCTCAGGTATACTTCATTGAACATAACGTCAACGAACTCCTTTGAAATAAACATTCATACTTTGCTAAAAAAAATTGCAAAAGATTGATACTATTTTCCTTTTCTATTCAAAATCTTTGCATGTGTTTTGAAGTTTTATTTAACAGAAAGGTAAGTACAGATGTTACAATGTATATCCTCTGTTTAGGGATTAAAAGATTCAAAACTTTTGTTCTGATATGTTTAATCTTGTTGCACTGGGTCCTCTGTTTACAGAAACAGAGTCCATCTTGCAGGTAGTTCCTGAGACAATGGTTGCTTCTTCATCCACCATTCTTTGCAATGCCAGCGAGTCAGATCTTTGTCGTGACGATTCCGCTGCGTTTCTGCTTAAATTAGTAGCCATTGCATCCATTCTCTTAGCTGGTGCTGCTGGTGTAGCTATACCACTCATTGGGAGAAACCGCCGGTTCCTTCGAACAGACAGTAGTCTATTTGTAACTGCTAAAGCCTTTGCAGCCGGTGTGATCCTCGCCACTGGGTTTGTTCACATGTTGGCTGGTGGCACTGAGGCTTTGAACAACCCGTGCTTACCGGAGTTTCCTTGGTCTAAGTTTCCTTTCCCGGGGTTCTTTGCGATGGTTGCTGCTTTGATCACTCTGCTTGTTGATTTCATGGGGACTCAGTACTATGAGAGGAAGCAAGAGAGGGAAGGTGCTGATCCGTCTGATGAACAGCTTGGTATTGAACAGTCTCCTGGTATCGTTGTTCCCGTGGTTGCGGAAGGAGGGGACGATGATGATAAAGTCTTTGGAGAAGAAGACAATGGCGGGATTCACATTGTTGGCATTCATGCTCATGCTGCTCACCATACACATAGTCATGGTTCTTGTGATGGACACCAGAAAATTGACATTGGTCATGCTCATGGACATGGACACGCTCACGGAGGTTTGGAGCTCGGAAGGCATGTAGTTGTTTCTCAGGTACAAATCTCTGTTTCTTGATTCTTGTTTCTTGTATAGTCTCAGATGTAAGCTCAAGATTAGTCTCATTTTACCAACATTGTTAGGTTTTGGAGCTTGGAATCGTGTCACACTCCATTATCATCGGCATATCACTTGGAGTATCTCAATCTCCATGCACAATCCGGCCTCTAATCGCAGCACTATCGTTCCACCAATTCTTTGAAGGGTTTGCGCTCGGTGGATGCATCTCCCAAGCGCAGTTCAGGAACAAGTCAGCCACCATAATGGCTTGCTTTTTCGCCCTCACAACACCGATAGGGATCGGTATTGGAACTGCAGTGGCGTCGTCTTTTAACTCTCACAGCGTTGGAGCGTTGGTCACGGAAGGTATCTTGGATTCTCTGTCGGCAGGGATACTTGTGTACATGGCTTTAGTGGATCTCATAGCTGCTGATTTCTTGAGTAAGAGGATGAGTTGTAACTTTAGGCTTCAAATTGTTTCTTATATGATGTTGTTCCTAGGAGCTGGACTCATGTCTTCTCTTGCTATTTGGGCTTAGATTGTGAGATTATTTCTTCTGTTATAGCTGCTTGCCGCAGATAATATGTATAGTTCTAGAATAATCAATCTTGAATGTATTTTCTTGATTCTTCGAACTCCGAATGCTTGGCAATAGCAGTTGAGTGTAGGAAATGGTAGCTCATTTCAGCCCAGTTAATGAAAAAAACTTAAAACCATTATATGTGACTTCGTCCCACATCGAAGCTTACAAAACTCACATCTCTTTCCTTTTCTTGTATAATTAGCTTCACCTCTTCTCTTTTACCTACCAAGTCAAAGCAATAGTTAATCTTGGACTAGTTATTGTTAAATTATCTAATAAACTGCCACCGACAATTTCTAGGCAGGTTTCCGCAAGCTTCTATGAGTTTTGCGTTGAATGTTCCAGTAAGTTTGTAGCCTTCTAACTCTATTTTATAGTTTTTTATTCAAGAATGTTAAATTTAAAAGATCCTATTTAAAGAAAATTTCCATTTTTGAAAACTTTATTTTCAAAGACATTAAATCTAAATTTTTAATATTTATGTTGTAGTTGATCCCATCTTTTGATTGATCATTTTTAACCAGTGATTAAAGTGAAGATTTTTCTTGTAAATTTTTCCAACTAAGTTTAGAATTTTCAATATGTATAGTTCAGTTCTGAATATGTTTCGTCTTTATGAATTAAGCATCTATTTTTTATTTTTTTATTCTTTGTTTAAATCAAATATATAATTTTAGAAGATTCAATTGATTGATGATAAACATATTGTTTACATATATATATAAGAGCCCAATATTCATAAGAGCTCAAAAAATTATGAATATAGCGATTGAATAGTTGATATGACAATTAAAGCCAAACTTTGACATTTCTCTCTTTCCACTCTCGTGCGCGTGAGTATATGCGCGTCACATTGTACGGCGAACATGACTGAAATATACTATACTATAAACCATATAATATAGTCGAAGCATTAATACAAATATACATGGTGACAAGAGAAACATGTTACAAACGTTAACAAAAACACCACACCAGCAATAATATTCTAGACTATACAATGTACATGTTAGTCGAAGCAGAAATACACCAGAGCATCTACCGAATTTCTTATGCTACCAATCATAATAGAATGAAACCAAAAAATATACAATTTAGTTTATCTTCTTAGGTCATTTTTTAACTGAAAGCAGTAAAATGAATGTATAAATAAGAGCGGCGGATGAAGAGATGTTGTTGTTGCTACGTAAAGTAAAAGAGAATAATATGTGGTGGGAGGAAAAGAACCTACAATGGAGGTGGAAGAGATGACAAGTGGTGACAATGGTCGAAGAAAAGATGGTGGCGGCGGCGACAAAACAATCAGTAAAAAACAAAAAAAACAAGAAAAAATGAGCGAGTTAGATATGACGTTGCACAATTTGGGATATAGAATAACCCAAAGCGGGAAAGAAGGTTAGCCGATACTATACTATAAAGTATGTATTATAGTATGTACTAACGTAAACAAAACATCCTACATACTTAATTCACTGGGGTACGTAAATGACGCCGCCATTGTGTCATACAGAGTGGTCGAATGTGTTATCTGCCGACAGAAGAAACACAAGAAAATACTTCGAACCGTAAGGAGATCACAATTGTGGAATTTAGTATAGCAGACCCGCATATAAGCTAGTTGTTGCGGAAGCAGTTGAAAGCTATTATATACTATCAAAGATAATAGTATAGAAATGACACAGCTGATATATAATACATAGGAAACCTGAAATTAGGTATGATGTCCGAATAAGCATTGGAAAAAGAGACAAAAACATTTATGTAGAAGTCTAGTTTGGCTGCTGAAAAGCATAAGTTAGACGCACAATAGGAAGAAGAATAAAAACATTGTTATAAATGAATGGCAATTGATAAAAAGGTCGTTAGCGTTGTACTTAACCATATATAACTTCCAAAATAATATGCAAATTGAGATGTCCGCCACAGTAAAAATGGAGATGTTAGAAGCAAAGCTTAGTAAAACCGAAAACTTATAAGTAGCATATGAGTAGAGAAAGCACAAATAGGTTCCATCCAACATATCATTACGGGAGTTGGTCAGGGGTGAAGGTCGAGAAGGCTGCAACTGTATGTCTTCGCTACAACTGCAAGTGACTCATAGTGAGTTTTTTACACCATCCAAGACAATCATGGAAGTGTATATGTATATGAATCTCACTATACTATCATGTCAGGTGGTATAGTAAAGGCCCTAACTTTCAATATCCTACTTACGCCGCATGACCGAACCGTTCATCGCTAATTTCAACTTTTCTGTTCCCAAACTTAAATTTCCACGCACTCTCTTAAAATCCCTCTTCTTCGTAGCTAGCAAGAGTTTGAAAAATAAAAACAACTTTTTTTTAATTTTCAAGATTAAGAGAGGAGACACTCGTTCATGTTTACACGTGCAGGGAGGGATATTTTTGGAATTTTCTATAACAATATGTAATATATCATAGCCAAAGTGATGTTATGTGTATAAACTTAATTTCTCTTTTTCTTATGTATATATGCCCCAATTTCTCATATATATATATATGTGATATTGTCATCCAAATATAAGGAAAGACTTAGAGCATTTCTAACCCATAACATTATGATAGAGTCAAAGTCACATTATTTTAGTGTGATTTTAACACTAAAATAAATTTCATCTTCAATCCAATTCCAAAACATTATTTTAGTATGATTTTCAACTAAACATTTCCAATCCAACACTAAAAGTTATACTATTTTAGTGTAACACTATAATTTCATTCTAAATTTGGTGTAAGATTATAGTATCAAACTAAAATAATGTAACTTTTAGCATTGGATCGTAGAGATTTACACTAAAATAGTGTCAAAATTACATTAAACTAGTATTTTGGAGTTGAGTTGGAATGACTTTATATATGGACTGACACCTTATGTGGAGATTGCAGGAGTACATAGATGTCTGCACTATAATGCCTTGTGTGGTATTGGAGGGGTACTTAGAGGTCCTTATGCACGCTTGAGTTGTGGGAGTGCAAAGAGGGACGTACTGACATTATATATATATGTGTGTATGAGAAAAGTATGATGTAAAAAGACTATAGCTAATTTCTATCAACGTATTGTTTGCTATGTGTGGTGCTTTAGGTACTATGTTTGTTCATATTATGGCATTTTACAACTTATCTTTCACATAGAGCATATTTTTGATATTAAGGTAGTTTTTGGAGTATAATGACAATATGTCCTCGTATAAACTCAACATCAACCCTAGCTTATATTCTATCTATTTGCATGTGTGTGTCGAGGTTTAGTGTTTTTTAGAATTCAAAATTTAAGATTTTTTATTTAATTGCTTTTTAATCTTAGCCATAAAAGGAAAAAAAAAGTTCACTTTTCTCTAATCTATTTTATCATATCCTCGAATTATGATAAAGTGTGTAAATCAAAACGAAAAGGTTACATTGGAGCAACGAAGTGTTGAATTGGTGATAGTAAGTATGAGGTTGCGACCTAGGTGTGATTGATACTATCTTTTTCAGCTATTCATGGAGTCAAAGTGAGAGCTGGCTGAGATTATTTGCAAAAAATGTGGTATAATATTTATACTAAGGCAGTAGATGCACATGCATAGCTCTCTGTCTGATCATCATATTATTGACATTATTCAGAATGTGATTTTCATAACCTGCTTGTTATAAGCACGGTTATAATAAGCGAGTTGTGTAAAAGCACATTCCAAAAAATGTGATGAAACAAAGAACCATGCTATGTGCATCCGCTGTTTTGGTATAAACAATACGTCACAGTATGCCAATATTCTCAGCCAATTCTCTATCTGGTTACATCAGTGGTTGAAAAAATGGTATCAACCTTCTAGGTCGCAATCTCCTATTAACTTTCACTTATTTAAGATTTTTTTGTTCTTCCGAATTTTTTGTGTTCCAATTTACACACAGTCGCACCTTGACCTAAGATAAAAGAGACAAGAAAAAAGTACAGTGGTTTTTGATTTTCGTGGCTCTTAAAAATAAGAAATTAAAAAATAATCTAAATTTGAAATTTTGCAAAACATTAAACCTCAAATACGTGTGAAGATATACTAGAGCTGAACCTGTTTTGCATGGATTATTTTGATGAAAATATATTTATATAATGTGATAAATTATTTTGTAGATTATAGTAGTTCTAAAATTTTGTATTTGACAATTGTTTATATGAGATGAAATAGATTAGCTAAAATTATATATGTGTCTAAAAACACTCAATGTCAGGTTTGTTAGTTTTGGATATAGTTTATTAAAATACTATTCATTGCGATTTTTAACCAATCATAACTATTCTTCAAGGTTATATTTTGCAAAAAAGAAAAAAAAAAAAGAACCGGTGTTATAAGCCCAAACTAAAATCGAAAATAGTAAAACATAAACTGAAAATATATCGGGATGATCCTCACCGACTATAAATTATCTTTTCTAACTATGAATGAACATAAAACCAAAATAGTCGAACCAGTTCGTTTGACTAAGATAATAACGGAAACCGGTGTAAAATAACCAATCGAGAGATATACAAACATGTTATATAGAAGATCTACATATATACATATGTGCATTAACCTATGAAAAATTATCAAGGATTGGTATAAACATTTCCATTAACTACACATTTGTTTTTAAGAGGAACCGGGTTGACTGATTAAAGTAATGACAATATAAATCGATATGAATTTTACCCAAAGAAAACTATTATAACATGTTGATAATATAATCAGTATCAAGTATCAACATTTTAGAAGTGTTGGTATATACAATTATTAATAGACCACAAACTCAGAACAATAAACAATGAGCTAGATAAGAAAAATATCAAATATATATCTAGATATATATTTAGTTTTATTTGTTACGAATTAATCCAACTATAATAACTTTGTACAGTAGATTTTTAAAATGACTCTATTTAATAAAGAAGATTAATCACTACACAATGACTCTATTTTAATATAGTAGACTAATCACTATACTCAAAAACTACTTCAGTAACATAAATGTGTTCTATACTTCTATGTGAAAGATAAATGGACAAAACTACTCTAGAATATAGTTGTCTTATAATAATTTACAATAAGGTGTTAAAAAGAATATATTAAAAAAAAGAATATATTTTTCTTTTAACCAGTAACTAAATAAAATCTATATATAATAGCAAACCAGTTTTTGACAATAGATGATGTCATCATTTTTTTATAGGAAAATAAAAAATTTAATCCAACAGTCAAGTTTGTTGATTTTAACATCTAACAAATGTGAAGATCTTTTAATCTAATTGACTTACGTCACTAAAATAAACCGTAATGCTTGGCATCTTTCTACGAACAGTCTCCTCTCAAACAACACAACCCTTAAGTTATGCCTCTTTGACTATCTATATATCTATGTTTCCCATTTTTTACACCAATTCTTCTTTCCTTCTTCAATATATCTCCTCTTACATCATCTTAAATGATGTCTGCTTAGAAATCTATAGCCTTTGTATGAGTATTTCTTTTTCTTTTTTATGTGTATTTGTCGTTTAGGTTTTGTTGTCGTGTCTTTTCCATACTATGTTTTCTTCTCATACTCTGTTTTTGTAGTGACAGATTAGAGTCTCTGTAAATTTTCTAATTCCATAAAAAAATAATGCGATTAGTCTATAGCCTTTGTTTGAGTATTTCTTTTTCTTTTTTATGTGTATTTGTCGTTTAGGTTTTGTTGTCGTGTCTTTTCCATACTATGTTTTCTTCTCATACTCTGTTTTTGTAGTGACAGATTAGAGTCTCTGTAAATTTTCTAATTCCATAAAAAAATAATGCGATTAGTCTATAGCCTTTGTATGAGTATTTCTTTTTCTTTTTTATGTGTATTTGTCGTTTAGGTTTTGTTGTCGTGTCTTTTCCATACTATGTTTTCTTCTCATACTCTGTTTTTGTAGTGACAGATTAGAGTCTCTGTAAATTTTCTAATTCCATAAAAAAATAATGCGATTAAAAATTATAGTCACTCTATTAATTCTCAATAAATAAGTTTCTGGGTTTCCAATATATTGAACCCACAATCCATATCAGATCTGAAATGGGAAAATAGTCATTTAAATCACCAACTTTCAAATTTGGTTAAAAAAACATAAATTTCTTCTTCGTGGACCATTTAAATCATCAATTTATCTTGACTAACCACTGAAATTCGTTTTAAAGTTTAAAAAAACATTCCTCCAAGGATTCGAAACCATGACCGGAGGTACAAATACGGCACAGTCAAACCACTAGGCTACATAAAAATTAAATAACTTTTATAGATACTAATAGCTATATTATTATTATCTCAAAAATTATTATTTATTTTATTACCGTAAATCATTTTTTCATAAATATCTTGGCATATTCCCGGAGAATTGGTAGAACAGTTTGTTCGAGTTGAGATAAACAGTGGAACTTCTTCTTCCTTTTGGTTTGATGACCGGGTGCCTCTTGGACGGTTAATAAATTTGACAGAACTAGGGGATTGTATTGATATTGGTATTCCCATTAACGCTACTGTGGAATATGCTGTGCAAAACTATCAGAGAAGGAGGTATAGAGTTGATCACTTGATTATGATAGAGCATGAGGTATACATATGAAGAGAAGCGCAAGCACAACTGTAAGACCACCAACAATCCATATATAAGGCACATGACCACCACCCTTTGAAGTGTGATTCACCTGGCAGCAGATTTTTCCAAAATTTGAAAAACATATATGAATGTGAGCATGATTCTAAAAATAGTAACTTGAGATTCAGATCAAAAAGATTTAAATCAAAACCTGAGACGTTGATGTTGGTTAACGTGGGAGAAGGAGAAGGAGAAGGAGCAGGAGGGGTTGTCTTCTTTGCTTCACTGAATCTTTTCATTGAACCCTTTCACAATAAAAATACGCAACCTTTCATGCCTACACAAATAAAATCTTCAAACATATTAACCATGGTGCTGGTGTCCATATAATTATCGTCTCGTGAACCGGGCCTCGTGGTCTGGTGGTAAAGGGAACCTCGGCTGAGGTGCCCGCCATCACGAGTTCGAGCCCCGGCCATAGCGGATTTAACATGGTTTCCGTTTGGCCTACAGGACCTTCCTCGCTAGTTCCGGTTGGACGCGGTGGGATAGTCGGACTAAGTGAGAGGTCCGGATACCTTGATTATCAAAAAAAAAAAAATTTATCGTCTCGTGATTTTGCAGCATCTTTAATGATTTTGTTTTGTTATTATTTTACGGGTTTTACCACAACAACAAAAAAAACCATCCGTAATATCTTTTTTTTTGAATTATACATGGATATCTTGACCCCACATAAGTGGTCCAGACTAGTCACGTGTTGCTACGTATCGGTCCCCTATCCCTGGCGATGCCGAAATGTTAATTTCCCTAGTGATCGGGACTCGAACCCTGGTAGCTTCACCGTATTGAGTTTTTTCCCTCAATTTAATCGCCACAAGGCCACAGTAGGTCCTGGTTAAAAAACCATCCGTAATTTTTTTTTTTTTTGAATTATACAACCATCCGTAATATCACTACCTTTGAAGAAGAATCAATATACATACTATGATTATGCATAAGTACTTTATATTATTATTTGTATGCACATGGGTTGGGTTGGTCTTCTTTTCAACTTTAACCAAGTGCTTCTTTTCAAGTTTGTTGAATTTCCCACAAGCAGAACATGTACGTACCTGTTGATTATAATGTGTACACATGTCAACAATTTTTTTTGCCGATATATAAAATAAAGACACTTAACCATTCATTTACACGTTCGTTTACATGTTTATGAGATTAAAACAAAATTTCAGAATATCGGTTTAAAAAAATGCCGTATGTTTAAAAACGGTTAGAAGATTCTCTACAACTAATTAGTGAATTAACCAAATCTAGAATGGCTCTGATATCACATGTTAATTTCCATCGTAAAATCTACCCAAGACTAATAGATCATAATCTAGATTCAGTTTAATTCAATCTAACCGATGATGTCACCATTTTTTAATGGAGTGTTATATATTTTCAGAAGATTATCTCTTGAACCTTTTTGATAATAATAGGTTAACACATTTATCTAATAGTCACTTATGCTAAATAAATTAAGATGTTTGCTTATGCTAAATAAATTATTTTAAAAAGATCTTTAAAGTTTAAGTTAAGCTTGATTTTTTAAAAACATTTAGGGATGTTAAGAAAAAGATTACATTCAACTATTCAAGGGAATGTATACCAAATTCAGTTACTTAAAAAATTCAGCGAAGCAATGTGTCTAACCATCAGACCAGCGGTTGCGTCCGTTAGCAAATAATTACAATGCTTCAGATATTATTTAAGTAATCACCGTTCCACATCTTTTTTCCACTTAGAAATTAAAACAGCGGTAACCTCGTACCTTTGACAGTTTTTTGAATTTTGTCTTCTTCACTACACTTAATATATAATTCTATTAAAAAAAAATTGATCCAAAACGTCAACGAGAGCACATTGTAGGCACGAAATAAATAGTTCGTTAGATCGAAAATAGGAAAAAAAAATAGAAGAAGGGGGAGCTTTTCGCTAATACAGGAATTGGTTCTTTTGAATGAAACTGTAAGAGCATCATTATCCGTACAATCTTTGATGGATCTCTTAATCACTTTTTTAATATTAAATGGGTGTTAGCTTGAGTTAAAAGACCTCTATATTTTCTTCCTCTAATGCAAGTTTCTTATTTGGCATATAAGATAAATAGAGTAGAATAAGATTGTATGTAACATGTAGTAATCGTTTTCAAAGCAATCTCACATAATCAAGAAACTACTCCTAGTTTGACAACAAACACATCTGTACAAATGCAAACACATAACAGCAAACTAAGCAGCACATTGTTAAACTAGGCTTCGTCCTTGGATATGCACTGGTGGTGTCTGAAGCAGCTAGTGAGATGGTCATTCATGAGACCAGCTGTTTGCATGAACGAGTAGATTACCGTTGGACTAACACTTCTAAAGCCTCTGCGAACAAGGTCTTTGCTTATCAACTCGGCTTTGGATGTCTTCGCAGGGACTTGGCGTTGGTACCGGAACTGACTCTGAGTAGGCTTTTGGTTAACGAAGTTCCAAATGTACTTGTCAAACGATCCAAACTCCACTATTATCTGAATTGGAGAAAAACCAAACACAGTCAATAATAACACACACAAACTATGATGGGGTTTCTAAGATATTAAGTTACCTTGCGAACTTGGTTTGCGTTCTCGAGGATTGACCGTAGCTTCTGCTCTGATAGTAATGAGTCAGGAGATGTTATCTTTTTGTTAGTTATTGCAACTGGATCAAAGTCCATGAACACTTCCCTGAGTAAACAAAAGCAAAAAGCATTTCGAGATTTGAGCTCATAAGGAGATAATGTTACCATAAAACTTTTGGTGCTAGTTACCTGAATGATTGTCTTTTGGAAAGGATATCTTTCCAGGATAGTTCAGCAAGAGCACCAGAGAGGCTTAACAACTCGAAAAGTTTCATGCAAAACCAAATAAGAGGGTTTATTAATCCACAAAGAGCAGAGCATCTCTCAGGCAAAAGCAAGAGAGAGAGAGATGAAGACGTACATGTCATCATGGACAGGAACTTGTTATGAACTTGTAATCGAACTCTTTATGATCTATGAATGAGAAAGGGGAAATATTGTTTTACTCGAGAAACGGTTACAATAGGACAAACCAATGAGAGATTCTCTCACCTCACTACACAATGATCATCCAAATGATCCCCTCTCTCACAATATTCTCTCCGTACTTATACTACTACGACGCTATCAAATGTGTGACCTCATAGTAGCCAGCTCATAGCGACATCCCATGTGCCTTTGCCGGTGAGTCATCACTTCTTCACTACCTTTTATTCTTCTAGAACTTGCCCTTCAAGTACCAACACTCTTTGGGCCACAACTCTTCATTCGTTTCCTCACTTCGTCTGGGCCTTACGTCTCGTGTACTGATAGAGAGTCGGTGGGTGATTGGCCTCATACGTATCATTACCCTTCCCTTCCAAATTGACCTTGTCCTCAAGGTCGAAGTAAGGAAACTGCTTCAGGATGGTACTCTTCCATTCCCAAGTACAATCAAAGGCTGGTAAACCCCTCCATTTGACTAACACTTCCTCCTGTCAAGTCCCCTGATTGACCCTTGTGTCCCAAACTTCTTCTGGTTCTGCTTCCAGCACCCCCTCACTCGAGAGATGAGTAGGGAGTGGGTTAAACTCTTTTATCTCTCCAACGACCTTCTTAATCTGAGAAACATGGAAGGTGTTGTGAATCTTGGAGCCCGCTGGTAATTTCAGACGGTAAGCTACTGGTCCTACCCGCGCTTCAACTTCAAAAGGACCATAGAAGCGGGCCGCTAACTTCTCATTTGCACGCCGTGCGAGTGACTTCTGACGATAAGGTCTTATTTTGAGGAAGACCATATCACCAACTGCGAACCCCACTTCCCGACGATGCTCGTCGGCTTTCAACTTCATCACCTGCTGAGCTTTGTTGAGATGCTCACGAAGGAGTACCAGAGCAGCATCTCGGTCCTGCAGTTGTTTCTCGAGCTCTGCATTCACAGTCGAGCCTGTTTCGTACGTCACCCATGTAGGAGGGTCTCTACCATACAAAGCTTTGAATGGTGTCATTGCGATCGCTGTGTGGTAAGAAGAGTTGTAACTGAACTCCGCCCATGCCAAATACTGAGACCATGTTTTCGGTTTATCGCCTGCGAAGCAACGGAGATAGGTTTCCATTCCTCTGTTGGTGACCTCCGTCTGTCCATCCGACTGTGGGTGATATGCCGTGCTTAGACAGAGCCGTGTTCCGGAAAGCCTGAATAGTTCCTTCCAAAAGAGGCTGGTAAAGACCTTGTCTCTATCTGAGACAATGGTGCGCGGGAACCCGTGAAGTTTGATGATCTCTTGCGTAAACACCATTGCGACGTCCGGAGCGGTAAAGGGGTGTTTCAAGCCAATGAAGTGACTATATTTAGTGAGTTTGTCAATCACCACCATTACTGTGTTGTAACCCGCTGATTTCGGTAGCCCCTCCACGAAATCCATAGCAATGTCCTCCTACACTTGCACCGGAATTGGCAAGGGTTGTAATAAGCCACCGGGAGCCAGCGTGGAATACTTGTTCCGTTGGCACACTTGACACTACGCTACATAGCGTCTGATGTCTGTGAGCATTCCCTCCCAAAAGAACAACTCACTGATTCTTCTCTGTGTTCTGTTAACGCCACCGTGACCCCCCATCTTACTGTCATGGAACTCAGATAGTATGAGACCCACTAACGGTGATGTTTCTGGAACCACGAGCTTCCCATTCCGCAGTAACCTCCCTTGGACTAGAGTGTAACCCACATGACTAGCAGAATCCGCTTGCAACTCAGCCATGATCTTCTTCAACTCAGGATCCTTATCGACGGCGCTACTGATCTCCTCCAATTGAATAGCAGCCGGTACGGATACCGCAAACACTTCTGCGACCATAGCCTTACGCGACAACGCATCCGCGGCTTTGTTCTCCAATCCAGGCTTGTAGTGTATCTCGAAATCAAACCCCAATATCTTCGAGAGCCAGCGTTGGTAATCCATATTGATTTCACGCTGCTCCAAAAGGAATTTGAGGCTCTTTTGGTCTGTCCTGACAATGAAGTGTCTTCCAAGTAGGTAGTGGCGCCATTTCATCAACGCGAATACTATCGCCATCAGCTCTCTTTCGTAGACCGACTTCAGTTTCTGACGCTCAGTAAGGGCCTGACTGAAATATGCGATGGGTCGTTGTCCTTGCATTAAGACAGCTCCCAAGCCCACTCCTGATGCTTCAGACTCTACCACGAACACTTCGTTGAAATCAGGGAGAGCCAAGACCGGTACTGTCGACATTGCTATCTTCAACTTTTGGAACGCGTCTCCTGCTGCAACACTCCAAACAAACCCCTCCTTCTTCAGCAGGATCGTTAATGGTCGAGCAATGTCACCATATCCCCTTACAAACTTCTGGTAGTAACCCGTGAGTCCTAAGAATCCTCGTAAAGCCTTGACGTTGCGAGGTTCGGCCCAATCCATCATTGCCTTCACCTTATTCATATCTGCTGCTACCCCCTCTGCAGATATAATGTGCCCCAGGTACTCGACGCTACTGCTACCAAACGTGCACTTCTTTCGATTAGCAAAGAGTTCCTGCTCCTCCAAAATCATCAGCACAATAGCAAGGTGTTGCTTGTGTTCCTCCACGCTTCGACTGTAGATGAGGATGTCGTCGAAGAACACGAGCACAAACTTACGCAAGTATGGTCGAAAGATGTCATTCATCAAGGCCTGAAATGTGGCCGGTGCGTTAGACAATCCAAACGGCATTACGAGGAATTCGTAATGTCCGTCGTGAGTTCTAAACGCTGTCTTCGGAACATCTTCAGCTCGCACCCGTATCTGATGGTAGCCCGATCGCAGGTCTATCTTGGAGAAGATGGTTGCACCATGGAGCTCGTCCAGTAACTGATCGATCATCGGGATCGGGTATTTGTCAGCGACCGTGTATTTGTTCAATGCCCTGTAATCTACGCAAAAACGCCAGCTCCCATCTTTCTTGCGTACCAGCAATACTGGACTGGAGAAAGGGCTAGAGGTTTCTTGAATAATCCCTGCTGCTAACATAGAAGCAATCTGTTGCTCAATCTCCTCCTTCTGAGCATGCGGGTAACGAAACGGTCTTATGCTGACTGGTTTAGCGCCGTTTTCCAAGATAATCGTATGCTCGCGTCCCCTGGAAGGAGGGAGACCGCGCGGTTCAGAAAACACTTGTGTGTACTGCTCTAGCACCTCTTTCAACTCCTCTGGCCAGGCTACGGGAAGTACAACATCTTCACTTGCGCGTAGCCCGCCAAACTCTAGCAGAACGCCTTCACCTTCTTTCTGCAATGTCTTCCACATCGACTTCAAGGAGACAGAAGCAGAATGAAGGCTCGGATCGCCCTGTAGAATTATCTCCTCCTCTCCGTCGTGGTATCGCATGCATTGGAGCTTCCAATTAACGTTAACGTCTCCCAAGGTGTCGAGCCATTGAACACCGAGGATCACGTCAGCAATGCCCAACTCGAGTGGTAAGAAGTCAGTCACCACCACGTAGCCGGGAAGGCGTAACTCTAATCCAATAATGACCCCTTGTCCTTCGAGAGTGGCACCGCCTGCGACCATTACTCCATAGCTCGCGACGGCTCTCTTCTGGAGGTTCAGCTTGGTGACGATCTTTTCCGAAATGAAATTGTGCGAGGCACCGTTGTCGATCAAGATGACCACCGCTTCACCGTGGATCGTACCGCGGACCTTCATCGTCTTAGGAGAAGACAGACCCACCACCGAGTTAAGTGACAGCTCTGCTACCTCCGCCTGCATTTTAGTAGGGTCGTCTTCTCCATCCCCCCATTGCTCCTCCGCCATTTCAATCTCTGTTCCATCCTCCATCACCATAACGACTAGCATCTCCGCTCGTGCGCACACGTGTTTGTACCCGAATTTCTCGTCGCACCGGAAGCACAACCCATCGCGCCTCCTCTGCTCTATTTCCGCCGGTGTAAGGCGACGGAACGGAGGTTTGAGTCGGCCATGGTTGTTCTTGCCTCCCTCGCGAGGTGTGTTTGGGAACCCTTTAGGCCCATTGGTATTAGTAGCGGGCTTGTTCTTCATGGGGTTGGGCCCGGTACTCGTTCGTGGGCCTGATGGGCTTGAGAAGGGTTTGTGGTCTCCGCTAGTTTTCTTCGTCGGCGACTTGTCGGGCTCTTTGTCGTCATCCGGTGGGTCGTCGGCCATCGACCACTCCTCCACCATTTTTGCCGTAGTCATCAACTTTTCCAACGTCTCCGGCTCAAACATCCTGACACCGGCGCGTATGCGATGCTTCAGCCCTTTTTTATACGTCATCTTCAACACGGTCTCTGAGATCTCAGGCGAGTTCGTGGCGAGAGCCAAAAAATCTCGGTTGTAAGCTCGTACAGATCCTTCCTGATGCAAGGCGAGAAGCCTTTCTCCGGCAGAGGTATCATGCATCTCGGAGTACTGGGTCAGTAAACGCCGGCGTAACTGCGCCCAGTTGTGAAATGGGTTTCGGTCACGCTCCCAATGATACCATAGCAGGGCCTCTCCGACAAAGCACAGACGCACCGCACGAACCTTCTCCTCGTCCGTGAGATCGATAATCTCAAAGTATTGTTCCACTCGCAGGACCCATTCCTCGGCGTCCTCACCGTTAAACGTCGGCATCTCCATCCGACGGGATAACGGGTGGAGCTTACCTCCTACGTACTCCCCTTGGAAGGCGTTGTCCAGAGGATTTATGATCTATGAATGAGAAAGGGGAAATATTGTTTTACTCGAGAAACGGTTACAATAGGACAAACCAATGAGAGATTCTCTCACCTCACTACACAATGATCATCCAAATGATCCCCTCTCTCACAATATTCTCTCCGTACTTATACTACTACGACGCTATCAAATGTGTGACCTCATAGTAGCCAGCTCATAGCGACATCCCATGTGCCTTTGCCGGTGAGTCATCACTTCTTCACTACCTTTTATTCTTCTAGAACTTGCCCTTCAAGTACCAACACTCTTTGGGCCACAACTCTTCATTCGTTTCCTCACTTCGTCTGGGCCTTACGTCTCGTGTACTGATAGAGAGTCGGTGGGTGATTGGCCTCATACGTATCAGAACTCCCCACTCTTCATCGTGGAAAGCAATGTAACATTGGTCTATTATTAACATGAAAACAAACAAAAAAACAAAATCATTGTTCAAGACATAGCAGAGGAACATATTCAAGCGGAGATTAAGTTAAAGACCTAAGCTTATCACTATCAGTATAGAGAAAGGACAAACAAACTAATCTCTACATTTCCTGTTTATGTGGTCGTTGTTCAATAGATATATATGTTTGAACACAAAGCAATTCTCAAATAAAATCATCCATATACTGGCTTCCAGAGTCCACACCAGATACAGAAACCAACCAAACAAACAAATAAAATCACCGAGGAGATTAATCGAGACAGAGAAGCCGAAAGGGTTTCGTCGAGGAGATGAATCGAGAGAGATAGAAGCCGACGAGAGAGAGGTCGCCGACCACGGCCGACGAGAGAGAGGTCGCCGACCACGGCCGCCGACGGAGACGTCACGGAGAAGAGAGGAGCCACCGACAGAGAGGAATCGAGAGAGAGACGCTTTCGTCGAACAGAGGATTCGAGAGAGAGAGAAACCGAGACGATCGAAACACCAAACCTCTCCTTCACCCATTCATGTGTCGCCAGCTGTCCCATAAGAAACGTTGCTTGTGGAGCTTAAACAAGAGATGTGTCTTCGGTGTTTGCATTTTTTCCTTTTTTTATTCACAATTACACTAAGAGACGTGCATAAGATCCCCGTTAATGGTGGTCTAAGAGCATCTTTATCCCATATACTCTACTAGGTCTCTTATTTTATTTTTAATAGTATTTTAGGAGTTAATTTTGGTAAGAGACATGTTTAAGAACTTTGAGATTTTTCTCCCTTCATTGCAAGTCTCTTATTTAGGGTTTCTTAAAAAATGTCAACTCATTTGATTGGTGGCATTGTAGATAACAACAACATACCAGGCTTTGTAGAAGAAACAATCTCTTGAAAACCTGAGAGTAACAGGCTTTGTAGATTCATCATCTTCTTTTTGTATATCTTCTGTTTGAGATCCATTGTTAGTTTTGGAAGAAGCTGCCTCTGCAATGGGAGTTGAACTCTCTGTAACAATAACGCCACCGTCTTTGTCTGCTTCAAGCAGAGGAGGAGACATATCTTCTGCAATTGGACAAATCAGTCAATAGCATGAAACTTTCAGTGAAGTACAAAGCAGAGAATGTCTGTATCTTATCAAGCAATGAAACCTAAACTCTTTAGCCTTTTACCATTTGCAACGCTAAAGCAGTGAATATCTAAACAAGTACATAACAAACATACGCTCTAGGGAACCAAAAATAAACAACAAAACAGTAACTCTGTGTAGATTCTTACCTCCTAAAAGAGAAATAGATGTTTCATACTGAATTGAACAAGCCCTAGTTGTAGCATCTTTTGGTTGCAACGCACTGTTCATCTTCGATGAAGCTGTTTCGGCAATGGGAGTCGAGCTTTCTATCACAGTAACACCACCGGTGTCAGCTTCAGGCAAAGGAGAGAGATCTTCTGCAAGAACAAATCTTTTCAGTTAAATAAACCCCACCTAAGACTCAAACTATACAACTTTTGAGACCTTCAAACTCTAAAAGCAGGATTCCATACAAGCAGCATCAAGAAAGAAAGACTTACTTCTTTTTCTGAGACTCCATTGCTTCAAGAGCATCACTCTTCAGCTCATCCAGCTGTCCTTTGGCAATGCTTAGCTCCAAATTTTCCTCGTACTTAGGAAGATATTCTTTCCTAATCCCAAGCATGTTGTTCACAATTAAAGAAATGCAATTTCATTAGCTGTTTTTATGTAGACCGAACATTTGTTGAAAAGTGTGATATTAACGCACTTTCTCCAAAGCCTCGAACATCATGGCCTCAGCACCAAGTTCATCAGTAAGACCCTCCTGCAATTACAAGCACAAAAGTAACTCAAAGACTGCTTTTAACACTTCTCAAATGCTTCACACAAAATAATGAAAAAGAGTGCGAAACTAAAAATAATGAACATGAACGATCCAATTGGAGAATCTGGCGATATCGTCTTCTCGGAGATGGAGATGGCGGTGGCGGGGAGCTGTAGCAGCAGCACCGTCCGCCGGTAGATTCAGTTCCCACGACTCATTCGGATGTCCATACAAACTCAAATTCTCCATCTCTACACAAATAAACAAACAAAAAAATCAATTCTCCCAAACAAAAAAGGCCAAAAATTTCTTGTCCTGGAGAGAAATCAATTAAAGGAGATGAAGAGATTACACCGGAAAAGTCCTACTCCTGCCATGGCTTCTTCTTCTTTCTTCCTTCTTCAACCATAGAAAAATACTGGAAGAGACGGCATCTTCTGTTGCTTAATTAAGAGACGTAGTTTGAGGTAATTGCTATTTTTCTTTTTTTTTAATTCTAAAAACAATAAGAGACGGTCTTTGAAGACCCCGTTAAAGATGCTCTAAGACTTCTAATAGTTACTACAAGTTTTGTTTGCGTTTTTAGTTATTCATAATTAATACACTTTCGTCAAAGGAGAACTTATGAAAGCTTCAGTTAATAAGCGGCTCATGCCTTATTACAAGGACTTTCTCAAAGAAGAATCTATTTACCATCTCGTTACATGTATAGAAGCTCGACTTGCCTTTCGAACAATACATCATTTTACACGTCTCTTTTAAAATTAGAAAAATGTTTAAAACATCCTAAATTGACTTTTATTTCTAAAAAAATACACTCATTCAAAACTATCGTAACATTTGGATTTAGGGTTTAGGTATTATTGTTTAAAGTTTACTATTTAGGGGATGGGATTAGATTTATAAATTATTTTTAAACATTTATAAATAATTTAGAAGAGTTTATTTATTTATTTATGAAAATAATTATCTTTCAAGGGTAAATTTGAAAAGTTGTATCAAACTTACCATAAAATTGAAATTCCACCTTCGAATTTAAAGATTTTCTACAGTTAGTTGATTTCATTAATAAAATTTTAAATAAATTTGAAACTTTTAAGATTTGTTTATAAATTTTGAAGATTTTAAACTTTTTCTTGAAACATATATATTATTGATTAAAATATAGTTTGAATACTAAAATGAACACATTTAAAAAAATAAGTGTATTAAAAATAGCAAAATAATTATTTTGAGTAATATAAATTTGGTAGCAAAAGAGTTTGCGTACCAAAAAGCTTAACGAAATTTGGTTGGAGTATTATTAACTATTTTTTTTCTATTTTAAAACGATACACCTTTTTCAGACATCTTTTGAATTTCTGAACTACGCACCCTTTCCCACTTTTTTTTTTTTTAATTCTAAATGATGCATCCTTTTAGTTGGCTCTAATCCATCTGCTTGAGAAAGATTTTTTTGGAAACGAAAAGGAAAATTGAAGAGAGAGAGAGATAACATACCTATCTTACAACATTTTTACAATTACATATCTTATAACATTTTTAATCTTGTAATTTTTTTGCCTATTTGACATTCTATTATCATCATATAAGATGTACGTATAATATACCTCACAAATTTTGTGTACAATAAAATGACTTAGCAAATGTATGAGATAAATGAAAAATAAAAATTAATTAAGTAAAAAAAATTATTAGGTTTTATAAGTTTGATTAATATTGTTAAAATAGTTTAAATTTTTAATAAGTAATTTATATGACCACATAAATTCATTTGAAAATTTATTTAAATCTTAGAAGTGTTACGAATAAGATTACGTTTAATAGAGAGTACCAAATTCAAATACAGTTACTTAAAAATTTCAACGAAGCAACGCGTTTTACAATAAGACCAGTGGTTGCATCCCTTAGCAAATAATTGCAATGCTCAGACATTATTTAAGTTATTAACCTTCCATATATCTTTTCTATTCATAAATGACAACTGTAAATTGTTTTGGCAGTTTTTTGAACTTTGTCTATTTCACTATACTTAGAGGGAAGGAGAGATTTTGTCTGTTACTTGAAATCTTTTTAGTTTATTAAATATTTTATTTCCATAGCATAATATGTACATCTACGATATATCATGCAAATTTTGTATATGATCAAAAAATTTAATAAATATTTGATATAAATAAAATAAAATAATTAAATAAGTGAAAATAAAATATAATTGTTAAGCACAATATTATACTAATGTTTTTAAACAATTTAATTATTTTTATTAAAGAACTTGTATCGCCCGGATTTGTTTCCAAGTAAAGATAATGTTAAAATTTCATCAAAGGTGCACCACAAAAGACAGTCTTCAAAGAAACTGTATTTTCAAATGTTTAAAGATAATGTTCGGATTCCCATCGAAAGGTTGCCAGAATCGATGCCAAAAAAAAAAAAAAAAAGTTTGCCAGAATTTGCATGATCATAGTTTACACTGTTATCCATTGATCTTACCAAAAGGTGGGCCAAAACAAGAAAAAAGAAAAATTACAACAGACAACAATAGATTATACTAAGTAGCAACAAACTCAACCCAAAATGTAAAGACAATGATTATGAAACCATCAAAAGCATGTTATCGAGCTTTTGTTTTAAACAATGTCATCTTCTCTGTGGGTCTCAATGGTAACATCAGAGGTAGGATAAGCCGCACAAGTGAGAACAAACCCTTCAGCAATCTGGTCATCATCGAGGAAACTCTGGTCAGACTGGTCAACAGATCCAGACACAACTTTGCCGGCACAGCTTGAGCACGAACCAGCACGGCAAGAGTAAGGCAAGTCGATCCCGGCTTCTTCCGCAGCGTCGAGGACGTAGACGTCGTCGTCGCACTCAACCTCCTGCTCACCTTCTGGAGTGATGAACTTGACCTTGTATGTAGCCATGGCGGTGACGCGTCCGCCGCGTGCGGTGCCTGATTTGAGACCGAAGAGGGATTGAGTGTTGGCTGAGGGGAGGGAACGGAGGCTGATAGGAGCTGTCTGACGGCGGAGGAAGGATGTTCCGACGATGGCGCTTGAGAGAGCGGTTGAGGCCATTTTTTTTGTGTGTTTGAGAGGATTTGAGTTTGGTTTCTCTTGGCTTGTGGAAATGGCGTGGAGAGTGTGAAGGAGAGACGAGAAGATTAAAAGGTGGGATTGCTGTGGAATTCTATCTTCCACGTGGCGTTTATCGTGTGGATCGTTGGATTATCGTCTTTTATTTGGAGAATAGTGATTTGTTTCCTTTTTGTGTGAGTGATTGTGTTCGACACACCTATCTGTTGAGGTGAGTTATACGTGGTCTCACTTTGGGACAGCTCACTAACTATGTCTGACATGTTTGTGTCTTAAAGGAATAACTCTTCATATGCTTTATTAATTATTAATATTTTGTGTGTGACTGATATTTTATTCAGGCTTTAAGAAAATTTGGGATTTAATGGTTAATTTTTGAGTCTATAAAACTTTAAAAGAGAAAATAATGCCCAAGAAAAAGAAGATATCCGCATAGACAAACCAGCAGAAAAAACTTGGGGTTTTAATTTTTAAATCAATTTAGAAATTTAGTTTTCTGTCTACCTCTTTACAGAGACGATGGAACCAAAAAGTATTTCTGAATCCTAAATAAAATAGAGCAGATTCAATAAGCAAAAAAAAAAAAAAAAAAAAAGGCCAAATAAAAATGTAATATTTTCAATTACCATACAACCTCGTCCTCCATTGATTCCCACTTTCCCTTGAGTATAATAATCTAAACCTGTAAGAATTCTTTCTAACAGACTTAACTGCCACCAATAACATTCCACGATCCATCTTTACCCCATTTTTTTTCTTTCTTCGTTCCTTATGTCTCTAGTCGCACTTGATGTTTCTATAGATCCTTCTAACAAACAGATTTGATCCTAAGAACCCAACCGCTCCTGCAAATTGTTTCCCAATCACCAAACAATCTTCAAACCAAAACCAGTGCACATCGACCAGATTTGAATTGAGAGTAGAGAATGAAAGAAAAAACTAACCGCAAAGGATTCCGAGGCCAAGACAGAACATCAAGGTGTATCCGAAGTAGAAGCTGGTCTGGAAAAACCCAAACATCTTTGTCTTTACGTAGTAGTAATAGATCGAGTATAAGTAGACGTAAACTGCGGTGGAAGCAGCTGAGAAGAACGATGTCCATTGCCAGTGATAGTTTTCGGCGTTCAGCAAGAAGTATGTTCCCACGATTGTCACACAGACTGTCACCACAACAAGAATCAAAAAGACAAGCAACATGAACCCGTACACATAGTATACCTGTCATGAGACAACAACAACAACAAAAAGCCCATCAAGAAATGTAGAGCAAGTGTTGATATTTCTTAAGTTGTAAGAGATTTTTACCTTGTAATTCCAGAAGGATGTGAAGACGAAGTACATTTCAATGAAGATGCTGCCAAAGGGTAAGAGACCTCCCATAAGAGAGACTACTGTTGGAGTCAAGAACCACTTTTTCTCAGGGATTGGACGTGGGATTGTCTTCACACGGCATGGATTGTTTGGAGCACCACTCCAGTTTCTACCAACGACTGTCCCGAGGAGGGCAAGAGGGAACGAAATGAAACCCCAAATTACGAAGACAACCACCATTGTTCCGAAGGGAATAGCCGCAAGAGATCCGTAGAATATGGCGATTGTGTTTAGGAGGAATCCGATCCCAAAGCACAAGAATGGGAAGAGAGAAGCCGTGAGGATCATGCACTTGATCCAGTGTTTACCTGAACAAACCACCATAAGAGAAGGAGTCAACTAACCGGAGGTAAATTATTGGAGAGCTTGCTTGCTTTCAACAGACAAGGATACAGCATACCCCCACTTCTTGAGTACATTCCACCGCTCACATAACCAGAGATAAATGACGTCAGAGCGTAGCAAACTATAAAAGTTGTGACTATCGCTCCTCTCCTGAATAAGGTTAAACCAGAATGCATAAGAAGATTTCATTGCAACAATGATATTCAGACAAAAGCCGAAGTTTTATTCCATGAGAAACAACATGAGAAGTTGAGTGAAATACATACCCAACATAAAGTGTCCCAATGATTGCCAATAATATGACAAGAAGAACAAGCAAAGCCAACTGTGCACCTGTACCAACTACAGCTGAGAGAAGAACCAGACTACTTGGCGGTCGGAACACATCTCCGTGCACAAGTTTCCATCCAGATTCTTCATTTACATCCCGTTCCTGTGCTCAATAATACAAACCGTCAGAAGTTGCTCCACACTCTTGCACTTACAAGGAAAATAAAATTGACAAGTTGACAGCATAATTGTAATATAAAAAAGAACTTATTAAGCTATTCTAGATAAGAAGGGGTTGATGAGACATTACCAAGCTCTCCAGGTCGTCGTCTTCCCGAGCATACTTAGCATAATCATTTCTGAGAGTCCTCATTAATATCATTGAGACCAAACCAGTAAGGAAGATAACCATCATGAACGAGTTAAAGATGGAGAACCAATGGATCTGCATGATGAACGAATCCATTAAAAACGTTTACAAAAAAAAAAAGGCTTCCAAAAAAATTTCTTGAGTCAAGGTTTTAGCAGTTCGATCAACAAGCAGGTGAAATGACATTCAGTGTAATAGAAGAAAGATGAAAACGGTAAAAACATAACAAAATATGATTTACCTGGTGTTCGAAGAATGGATAGTCTAGATAAACATCAAAACGGCGAGCAAATGTGATCTCGGTTGGGATCCAATTAACAGAATAAGTCATGTCCACCGTTCTCCCTGCTTCTAACGGCCTTAGGTTATCTTGTGTGAGATTCACATGAATAATCTAGGCAAATAAGAAAAAAAAATCAGATCACATAAAAGGTAAATATGAGATCCTTAATACTGCTTAATGGCAAAGAAACAACAGACCTGGTCTTTGTTGTATTTGACATTAATACTCTTATGAGTGTAAAGAGCATGCTTGCCGTTTTCACTATTTTTTCCAGGAGGCATCTCTCCCACAAAGCCTGTAACATCAATCAGATAGTCAAAATTTATGTCGAGAACTGTACTTAGAAAATTCAATGTGAATATAAGAAATATCATACCCCACAAAGGCAGATCATCTGAACTTGCATCCACGTACGCCATAAACATGATTTGCCAAAAAGAAGCAAGACAAAAGATTAGCAACCGAAGGATGCTTAAAAATTTTAAAGAATGTTGATTGCGCAGCAAGCTTAATTCCGTAGGTCATAAAGACTTCCGATTTCAAATAAAACAAACAGATAATTAACTCTTTTTTTTCTTTGATACTTATTCATCAGTAATATTGTATAAGTAACTGTGATACATACCCATAAATAATTCAAACCAGTAACTATTTTCAATGGCATCTTTGAAATGCTTGACCTTTGCTTCATCAAGTTCCAATTGACAGATCACGCTTCTGTCAACATTTTCTGGGAGTAAAACAGAAAAAGGCAATATAACTGTTGTGCAATCAAGATAACACTTTTTAAAAGAAAAACTAGCATAATAAAATAAAATACTTAAGAACTTAATGTCGATCTGGCTGTCGATGAGCTCATTTCCACCAAGGACCTCGCCAAGACCACCCCATTTGTGAATGGTGTTTTCAGTTTTGCGGCAAAAAGGGAGGCTATAATAGTTATATGTTTCTTGTGGATTATTATATGGGCCAACTTTGTTCACCCACAGAGTAACCTGCTCATCAGCTTGATACTGGGAAGAAAAAAAGCAGAAGACCAAATTTCAGGACTTGGGATAAATGGAGCTCTGGTAGTGCAATATTGTGTATGTTGGGCAAAACACTAGGCATAAAAATGTAGATACAAAGCAAGGAAGACATCATCTTTTGGGAGAAAAAAAGGGAAAGCACTCCAAATCTTTGTCATTGCAACACTCAGAATATGTAAGAGGAGGACTGCTACTAATTTTCTCTGTTTAGACTACAAGATTGCTACTGTTAAGGCATGATCATAGCAAGAAACTGTCCATAATAATCTTCGAGTATCATCATCAGGCAATCAAAATTCAAATTAATTTCTCCCAGGTCTATCTACATAATCAGAAGAAGCTAGACATAGCAAAGAATCGAAGGAGCACTCTTCTCTACTAAATGTCTGCAAATTAAACAACATCCACTAACATTGATCAGTCACAAAAACAAACAAACAAACAAACAAGAGGAGTGATGAAGGCGTTTTGTGCCATCTGGACTTTTGTCCACTCAATCAACCTAATAATCCATAATGCAGTGAAAACGACAAGTTTTTGAACAGATATGAGCCAGCACAAACAACATGCAACAACGAGATCTCTACCAGCAAATAACTCTCGAATCGAACCTTGTGATCTGACTCGGAGGCCAACGCCGGAGAGAGAAGAAGGAAGATGCATCCGACGGCTGTGTAAACTGAGAATAGAGATTTAACGGCGCGGGAAGACGGCATATCGGAATCCGGCGGATGATCAGATCTGAGGGGGAGACAGACAGAGAAGACGGTGACGGAGACCAATGACTTCTCGTAGATACGATTCAGGTTGTGTATGTATGTATATAGGACTTTATTCCGGATTGCCCCACTAACTCCCATGCTTATTCTATTTTATCCCACCAATTAAAAACAATATAATTTTTAATATACTTTAATCAAAAACGTGGTGAAAATCGAACTTACCCTTCATGAAACCAAGTATTTACATGATCCAACCTAAACTATTTGACTTGACCCACTATAACCCAGATCCTTAACCAGATCTGCGCGTTCCTTTCCCTTTTCTCTTCCTTTGTCGTTTCTCCATCTCTTCTAAAACTGAAAATTGAAAGAAAACCCTAGAACCGACGAACACGATGAAGCCCACCGCATTCACTGCTTCATTCACTGCTTCTTCTCTGGTCTTCCTTTAGTCCCCCGTGCCCTTCCTTGTTACTCTGATTTCATCATTTCCCCAAATCAGTCCGTACCCCTAGAGCTGACGAAATCAACCGAAAAAATTGATCGAATCAACTGCTCCTGCTCTCCTACGGTGTATTCCATTCTCCTGCTCCTTCCATCGGCGACGAAATCGATGGAACCCTAGACTTCATCTTCCATCTCCTGTTTTCGTTCTCGTCTCTTTCGTGTAAAAGGTATGTTCTATCTCCAATTTTTGATTGATTTTGTTGTGGGTTTGAAAATATTGTGGTTGAAAATCGGTTAGGTTCAGATTTTTTTTCAGAATGTGGATTACAGAGACTGAAACTTGGACACGTTTGGTTTTGAGGTTATAGAGATTGAAAGTTTGGTTTCAGAATTGAGATAAGTCTAGTTATTATTGAAGACTAACTGTATTGGTGATAGAATGTTTGATATGTGAAACCGAGTTGAGTGATTGAATGTTTGTGATGTAGTGATCGAATTGATTGCTTGGAGTTTTATTATTGAATGAATGGTTTTGGGTTTTGACATCAGACAGCTCATAAAATTGGAAGAATAAATGAATGATCTGTTTTGTTGTCAATGATTTGGAGTCACTGTTTTCGGGATTGAATGTTTGAAAGTTTGAAGATGTAATACTTGAAGGAATGACTTGAGATTAGGCAGATCGTGATATTATAAGAATCAATGATTTATTTTGTAGATATTTCATTGAATAAGTTTATTAGCTTTGGTGGGTATTGAACGTTTATTGTGTATGTATATATTCAGAGGATCAAGATATTGAGAGGCTATAGATAATGGCAGGCCGAGGTCGAGGGAAAAAAAAATCTCAGCAGAGAAAGTCCACAAAAAGAAACAGTGATCATGTGGAAGAGCAGCATGTAGAAGAGTTTTCAACAGGGAATGATAGTGATGATCTGTCAGCACGCGGAAATGAGTCTTATTATCAGTCTGCATCATCTCAGGTAAATTATTCCCAAAAAATGGTATTGGTGTATTACTAGTGTGACTAGTACTACTAATAAATAAATGCAAATATAATTTTTATTTGGTTTACAGGAGTGTCAACCACTGCCCCCTGATGAGCTATGTTTCAAGAACACCGAGTTCACCCAGACGTGTAAGATACAGAGCAAGTGCTATGTGACCACGACGGTGAAGATCCTGAAGAAGGCTAGGTTTAAGCCTGAGCCGGAGTGGTTTGAAAACCACCCTCAGTTTTGTCATTTTTTCCACATGCCCGATGAACCAAACTTGAAGCTGCAGGGTATGTGGATGCTTCTACTGCGCACTGTTCCTTTACACGAGTCAGAGGACACAGCTTGGTTTGCTGATAATAGAGTGCCCATTCGGTATTCAATGAGAGAGCATGCTCTCATCTCGGGATTGGACTGCCATGACTACCCGGCTAAGTATAAGAAGATTGGAAGCTTTGCGTTTGTAGACAGGCATTTCAAATCACATAAGGAGATCACGATGATATCTGTGAGAGAGAAATTGTTGAGTATGAGTGTGTGTGGGGATCGACTCAGGATGGCGGTGCTTTACTTCTTAGGCACGATTATCAGAGGGAAGGGAAGGTATAATGTCCCTTTTGACCCTTTCATATTAAGAGTCGTCAACGATGTGGAGGTTTGTAAAACCTTTCCCTGGGGTCGGTTGACGTTTGAAGATGCTCTCCGGTCCATCACTCACGTGATGAAGCATCTGAAAGGGAAACCTAAGAATAATGTCAACTTTCCCGGGTTCGTAATTCCTTTGGAGGTAAATTCTACTTCTTCTTATGATTTTTTTTCTTTCGAGAATCAGCTCTGAGTGTTTTGTTTTGACAATCAGATCCTGACATTTGAGTGTATTCCAGCTCTGAAAGCACGATTTAGAGAAGGTGTAGATGGCTGTATGAGTAAGTATCCGAGGATGTGTAAAAACCGGTTCCAAAGTAACAGCAAGAAGGGTTATCCTCTTGAGGATTTGTAAGACACACTTGGAGAAATTAAGGTATGTGTTGAGTGTTGTTTTGTTTTTATTAAGTGAGTGGGATACTATGTGTTTGATATTATTTTGGTATAAATTTTCAGGTTATTGATAGTGGTCTTGTTCATACTGTTGATGAGGAACCTCTCATGGCACGCATAATGGATGGGGAGTCAGGCTATGAAAATGAAGAAGCGTGAGTAATTTGTGGAGCACATGGCTGACTGTTAAGGAGAAGCCTATCTTTTGGCAAGAACTCTATGAGTTAGATGTGGCTGCAAGGGAGTTTCCTCCGAAGAAAGACAAAAGGAAAGTGCATGAAGAAGCATCCTCCTCTAATACAAGTTTGGAGGACGTTTTGAAAGGGTTTGAAGAGAGGTTGATGACATGTTTGAGTGAAGTGAATGGGAAGGTGGAGAAAATGAACAAGAGACTTGGAAAGATTGAAAGTTGCCAAGTTGTTTTAAAAAAGAGGTGTAAGAGGATGAAGGCAATGGAGAAGAAACTTGAGAAGATCGAGGATTGCCAATATTATTTAAAAAAGAAGGCCAAGAAGGTGGAGACATTGGACGGGAGGATTGATGGCATTGAGAAAGAAATGAAGAAAATGAAAGAGAAGGAGGAGGATAACGAGACCAATGAGGGTTTCGACTACCAAGGCATGGATTATGACCGGGGTGGGCAGCAGAATGACATCAATGGAGTGGACGCTACAACCAAAGAACCTGAAGATGCAGATATGGTTGAAAATATAGAGGTGGTAGAAGAGAAAGAGAGTGAAGAAAAGGCTCAGAAGGACGATAAAGGTTCTGAGGAAGAGACAGAACCTGAACCTGAAGCAGAAGCTGAAGAAGACAAAGAAAAAAAGGATGAGGAAGAGAGTGAAGAAGAGGCTCAGAAGGACGATAGAGATTCTGAGGAAGAGAAAGAACCTGAACCTGAAGCAGAAGCTGAAGAAGACAAAGAAAAAGAGGTTGAAACAGAGGCTCGGGTTGAGGTTCAAGATGAGGTTGAGATGAATGAAACCAATGAGATTGAAGAAGAGGTTGAAACAGAGGCTCGGGTTGAAGTTGAAACTGAGAAAATTCCTACACCACCACGTGGTAGGACTAAGGCAGCAGCCGCGAGGAGACAAGTCCTTACAACACCAGAGAAGTTGTTCGAAAAGGCTGAAAAAATGGTGGAGGAAGAGGTGGAAGAACCTGAGGAAGAGGCTGGAAAAATGGTGGAGAAAGAAGTGGAAGAACCTGAGGAAGAGGCTGAAGAAATGGTGGAGGATGAGGTGGAAGAACCCGAGAAAGAGACTGAAAAATATACTGAGGAAGAAAAGCAAGAATGGTACATGGTTGTCTACGAAGGCAGTAGTTGTGAAACGAAGGAAGCTGACAAGGGAGCAGCCAAGCCTTATGGAACTGGGGTCAAGCATAGGCTAAAGCAAATGGCGTTGAGGAAGCAGGCTCCTAAGCAGGCTCCTAAGAAGGCTCCTAAGCCGAGGGGTAGACCGAGAAAGGCTACTCAACCAAAGAAGTTCACAACGCCAGAACAAACAAAAAGGATACGTTCACGTTCACAGTGGGTTTCCACTCCTTTCACTGAAGCTAACACTGATGAGATTGAAGGGCGCAAGAAGAAGCATAGAACAAAGGCTTAGAAGACAAGAAGCTTAAAATATTTTGGGTGTTTAGTATTTATCTCGGCTTTGTTGTGAATTTATGTAAGATGTTATGTTTGTTGCTTGTTGGTCTGTAAAACTTGAATGCTATCTCTTATGTAGGATGCTTTGTGTTGTGTGATTGTCTTGCAACAGGTTTGACCCAATTGAGGACAAGACAATCTAAGTCTTAAGAAAACACATTTGTACTACTAGCTTTATTATGTATTACTAAGACAAAAACATTGTCCACACTTTAAGAAAAAGAAAAAATATAACATGATATATAATATTAAATGACACATGCCTAAAACGTGTAAAATATAAGAAAAAATAAAAAATGGCACATGTCTAAAACGTGTAAAATATAATATTAAACAAACATGTTTAAATATTAAATTAATATTTATCTTACTCTTAGTAGTACTTAAGGAATAGTAATATTTCATTCCTCATAGTAATATTTTTGTAAATTAGAACATTTTTTAGTAATACAACCTCAAGAAATTAAATTTATTAGTAATACAAATGTATTTAAACAATTTTAGATTATATATAACACATTGGCAGAAATTTTTTTCAGAAAATTTTCAGAAAATGTGTATTTTCTGAATTTCATCCCATTATGGCTTTCCCATCAAGACATTAGTATAGAAGTAGAATGATATTTTCTATAGAAATGAGAGGTTTTCAACTAATTTCAGAATTTAAAAGTATTCTATATCTAATTTGGCAAATAAACACAAATATGACCATATAATCTCGCAATATATGAGATATGTTTTCTAAAAATAAATAATAAGACGAGAACAAAGGTTCTTAGAAACATGCATACTACATAGTAATTCAAGGTAGTTCAAGGTAGTCCTAGGTAGTCCATAGTAGTACCTAGTTGTCCATATTACACATAGTAGTTCATAGTAGTACCTACTAGTCCATATTTCACATAGTAGTCCATAGTAGTACCTAGTAGTCCATATTACACATAGTAGTTCCGATAGTACCGAGTAGTGCAGCGTTACCTAGTACAAGAGTTCTATGTTACTCAGTGGTGGCATAAGTACTTCCACATTCAAAACTCATACAAACGTCCGCCTCTCCTTGCCTCTTCCCCTTTCGCGTCCTCTTCTTCGTCCACGAGATTCTCCGGCTGATGGAAACCTTTGCTTTTGAGTGGGTCCTTTCTTTTTTTCGTATACCGGGGGAAGAACTTTAAGTGCTCGAATCTCATCAGGTATGACCCATTCAGACATATGAGGAACTGGATAAATCGTCCTACAGTATGCCAATGCCCACAACTCCACCAAATAGTATTTCGAACAAAACTCTTGTAGATGAAGATCAATTTCTACGCTCAAGAACTTGGCAGCAGCAGCAGCATGAACACATGGGATTTTGTCTATATCAAAACACATGCAGGTGCACTTTTTTCTTGCCAAATCAACCGTATAAATATTTCCGTCACTACCATTGACATTGTACTCAAGGTGGAAGCTTTTTATCTCAACAACATCTAAACACCTCGCTTCCAAACATCTTTTTGACAACTCCTTTTCCACTGTTGGCACAAGCTTCTTTGTGACTGGTATTTCAGCTGCCTTATTCCTATGTTTGTTAAACTATTCAGTCATTTTCTTGATGATAACATCAATCATCGGTAGCATGAAGAATTTCCTCGCTTCCCGAAGAACACCATTAATGGATTCTGCTGCATTAGTTGTGTTAACATTGTATCTGTCTCCTTCAAAGTAACATCTTGCCCATTTTCTCACTTCAACACTTTTCTCCAGATACGCCGCAGCAGAAGGATACCTTCTGGAAAAGGCATCATAGAGATCATCGAACTCAGCCACTGTATAAGCATGTGCACACTCTGTAAACTTGCTTGCGCAAGCATCTCTGTTGTTGAAAACATGTCCTTTGACATTTTGAGACAAATTCCAGATACAATACCCATGTGCAGCCATTGGGAACACCTCACATATTGACTTGATCAAGCTTCCATTTCCATCCGAAAGAAATACCAATTCACCTTCATCTGATATCACTGACCTCAACTTATTCATAAACCACGTCCAACTTTCGTCTTTCTCACCATCAACTACACCAAATGCGATAGGGTAGTGGTGACGATCATGATCTTGAGCCGTCGCAACAAGCAGAACTCCACCATAAACATGCTTAAGATGTGTTCCATCCACAATGATAACTTTCCTCATCGCTGCGAACCCTTCTATGGAAGCTCCAAATGCGAAAAATAGATACTTAAATCTTTTCGCCGCATCCACTTCAACATAACTTACTGAGTCAAGATTCTTCAACTTAAGCATGTACATATAGGAGTGTATCATAGAAAAACTCTCTTTTGGAGTACCTCGGACTTCATTAGCAGCCATCCTTTTTCCTCTCCATGCTGTGGCATATGACACATCAACACCAACCTTGTGGGTAACCACACTGATCAGATCATTTGGTGTTGGTGTGTCATATCTACCGGGATATTCTTCACTCAAAACAGATGCGACAACCTGTGGTGTGCATCTCCTTCTATTTCTAAGGGTACTTATAGTTACTACTGAGCATGTATGAGACTTGTTGTAAGTTCTAACCGTCCAAAGATCTGAATTCTTAAGCTTTGCTACACGCAAATACCACTTGCAACCTTCTTTGGCTCCTCGACATTTTGCCACAATCTCACAGTATCGGACTTAAATGTTTCATACTCAAAACCATTCTTATGTGCACCCCTCTGAACTAGAACTTGCATGGCTACCATAGTTCTGAATTCTTGACCCTTAACCAAATCGAGACCATCATCCCATTCTTCTTCTACTGCTGTCGTGGCTTCAACTCCTGCTCTTGCAGCTTCAACTCCACTCTTACTTCTGTTCCTTCATACCCATGCTCTAAATTCTCATGCATCTCAATGTCTTCATGTTTTTTGGCTGTGTAAAGCGCGACCACGCCATCCATCTCATGATCCTGATCATTTCCATCTTGCTCAGTTCCATCTTCCTTGGTCCCATCAGAAAGACCAACATAGCCATCATCAGTTTCATCATCATCTCCATCAGAAAGACCAACATAACTATCATCAATTTCATCATCATCTCCTGAAAGTGACATACCACCATATGTATCATCCATGTCGCTGCTGATCTCCACATGTAAAACACTTCTACATTTATCATGATTTACTTGCATGAGATAACCCAAAACGTCTTCATCACACCAAATATATGATGGCTTGTTCGAATACAATACCATTGGAAAGTAACTAATCTTCACCATCCCATCTCCATTTGCCTTAATCTTTCTGCATATACTCTCAACCAATTCAGAATACGTAATCTCTTCCACAGCTGTCTTCATCACTAGAGTGTGAATTTCATCTTCTCCCGAGATCCATCTTCTCTCACCCCCATCTTTGATGTAACTTCCTCCGTAATCAAAACATATGATTGTAATAGGAGAGGCCATAGATTACCTGAAACAAAAATTACGATTAGTTAACCGTTTAAAGAATCTAAGTCGTCCAAGATCTTTGGTACATACTCGATTTAGTAATACAAGTAATACACGTTTTAGCTTAGTAGTACTAGTAATTCCAGTAGTTTCTATAAATTTTCATTTCTGTTGATTTAACCATTTTAACTGACCAAGGGGGTATTATACAACCCACAATATCGTCTACCAATATTGTAATGTATTATTTTGCTTTAAAACAGTGAAAAATTAGCAGAAATATACAAAATAGTCCTCAAACATCATTTTCATATCAATATACCTAAAACTTTAATCTTTCATCGGTTTAAGTCTGTTTAATCAAAAAATAACGTGTTACAAAACCCACATTATCGTCTAACACCATTTTTATGTTTTTTTCCTATCAAAATCTTGTTTAAAAAAGAGAACCTTCTTCAAATTTTATTTTCATTTTTCTTTGAAAACTTTCACGATTTTTATAGCTAAGTTTTTATTTTTTTCGTTACTCATAACACATAGAACATAAGTAGTATATTAGTATGAAAATTTCATGAAAAAATCGTACCAATTTTCGTCAAAAAAACCTTCAAAAAACGCCAATGGAGCTTGAAGGGGAAGAAGCATTCGCAGGTTGTTGGAAAAAAAAGAGCAAGATCTGAAAAAAGAACAGATGAACAGCTGTGGGAAGGAGAGAGGTAAATGGGGTGTGAGGTCGCATGTTAGGTGTCCAATTAATTATGGACTTTATGTGGGATGAGGGATCTGCTTTTTATTTTTAAAATTAGAAATAAGGCGTGAGATTCGCGAGAAATAGATAATAAATAATAGTTGAGGGTAATAAAGAGAATGAAAATATGATAGGATAGTTAGAAAAGAAGTGTTATAACGAGAATACAAAATTTCCAAGTGGGTCAATATATATTACTTTCCATGTATATAATTATACAGTGTATGTTACAAACTTACAATTCTCACTTATCTATTACTTTTCTCGGCTGCGGACGGTCGAAAGCGCGACTGGAGAGATATCGTAGAGATATGCTATGCACTCGTTTTACCATATTTATTTGGGCCTTCACAACCACGAAGCCCAGTACCAGAATATCAATCTTCCATTTGATAAATTGGCCTACACATTTTTTTTTTGGTATTTATGCTGCAACTCATATCTTTTACCAGAGTGCAAAATACTCCGGTTCTTTGTTTTCTACACTATTAAACACATGATCTTTCCTAAAAAAAATTTAAGCAAACATTTTAAACCCAATCCGAAATCGGGAATAAAGTTTCAATTACAAGCCTGACTCGAACAAAAGCACTCAAATCCATAAATTTTCTAATCTAATTTCCCTCAACTCATGTCTTTGACGCATTCTAGTAGACCAAATCCTATTTCCTTGAGAATCGATTACTGTTCTCTACTTTCAACGAAAAACCACGAAAAAAGAGATTCTCCTTGTTTACTCAGATGCTGGGATTTTCCCATGTCGTCACCGGAGTAGTTGGCTTCCAACGGGCTCATCAAGAATTGTAACTTCCATTATCACTTAAGCGCCATGCGAAAATAGAGCACAGAAGTCTGAAGATGCTTACCCAAAAAAAAAGCATCCAAAAGCATGTTGTACAAAGTCTACTTTACCGTCAAAAATCTGCACATTGACAAAATTAACGACGACAAAAAACACCAATGGTGGGGTGCAGAAAACCGGGTTTGAGACAGCAACTGCTACCAACATTACCATGAGTATCAAGTGACGTTCATGGCACATGGAAATTTTGCTTCTCCGTTTGGATTCACTTAGGGCTAATGAAGACATATGACAAACTGAAACCACACACGCCTCACCAAACGCTGTTTTGAGAACCAAAGAAATGAACAATTATATGACGTCTATCTGTTGGAACCAACTTGAAAACTGAGAAACATAGAGCATACACTGACGACACCGGTCAACAAAGCCTCATCGGCAAATTGAAGCGAAGAGCTATAAGAGGGATAAACAAATGAGAGAGAAACCGCCGGAACAGCATTGGGGAAACCATAAATGACATCTCTGAACCGCCACAACTTAAATTTTAAATTAAAATAATGTTATAAATTAAAATTTACTTTTTTGTTTGTATAATTTAAAAAAAAAATCTTTTACTTAGCTTATCACATACATGTAATATGATTGGTACATGTATAGCTAAGTTTTAGATGTTCTAATACAAAATGCATTGTTTAGTTACTATATATTATAATAATACGGTTTATATATTTTCAAAAATAAAAACTGAAGTATTATTTATACAATTAAGTTATATTTAAAAAAAACTAATTAAAAATCCAGTTGTATTTGAATGTGTAATTTTAATATGCTGTTTATATACATATTTTTTTATTAGTTAATTTATTTTATGAAAAGTTAATACAAAATAATCCTAACTTAAATCTTATATAAATTATTTTAAGTTGGTACAGTGTTTTGAACCACATTTTATACACTTTCATCCTTCATACATATATTTTAAACTATTAGATCCACTTGATCCACTCTTGTATGACTGGATCCGTTCGATCCACACTTATTTCACTTGATCTGCTTAATTCACTAGATGAGCATCGTCTGATCCTTTTTTTTTCTATTCGGAGCATAAGTTCTAGACAAACAAATAAAGTAGAACGTAATAAATAAAAAGTGTAGGATAAATATTGGAAGGATTCCCAAGAACAACATAAAAATATCCATTTTAATGGATAAGTTGGGAATACGTATCTATGGTAATTTTGTTTGTAAGACGTGTTTATTTTCCATGTTTTTCTGAATCCTTTTTGGCTCTGTTTTAATTAACTTGTGATGATCTAAAAATTATATAGGAACATTTTAGTTATGAATGATTTTTTAGTATTGAAGAGCCTTTGCTTGGTATAATATTGGATCTAGTTGTGGTGTTGTTTTCGTCTAGTGATTTAAATGAATGGGGTTCGAGAAGACAGAATAAACTAAATATTTTGAAGTTGTGTCTTATATGCTAGCTAGCACAATCAAGAGCTATATAAACTGCAACAAGAATTAGCACAATTGCATGGACTGAAAGGTGTTGAGATAGAAAAAATCAAACATCCACATAATATTCTTAGCAAACATTGAAGTAACAAACTACGCGGATGTGGCCGGGTGGCGAAGGCGGATCGGAAAGTCCTTAAAGGATCCGGATTCGAAACCTCACACTCAGATTACTCATATGTGTTGACATGACATAGATGTCTAACTCCCTTTCGAGCAACCTAATCTATTTGGTGCCGGTGGACTGGTCTCCAAAGATTAGTCAGTTGGGTCTTGGCCTGCCCCTGGGTCAACAAAAAAGCATAGAAAATAACTAATTGAAACTATATATGTACATCTTGGATAGATGCTAGGGTTGTAAGATTGAACCAATATGTATGAATAAATATACATTTTCTTATATATATTGAATATATGCTAGGGTTGTCAGATCGAACCAGTGTTTTAGAATTGAATATCTAAAGTTTTGTTGTATTGGCTGCATCTATGATCTCTCAAAGATCCTTCTATATATTAAATGAGAAGTCACTTAAGTGAATTTTTTTTATGTGTCGATCATTGGTGAAGTCTTAAGAAATTGTTATAATTTGATTGGTCGATGATTTTTATTTTTGATTTATTTAAATTAGATCTAAAAATTAAAGGTAAGTCTAGAACCAATTGATATCATTTTTCAAATAATCTAAAGAATATTAAAAAAACTAGGGCTGGCCCGCCCTACGAGCAGGATGATAATTTGAAAATAATTTAAATAGTTAGAGTAATATTTTTGATTTTTGTTTAATATTTGTTTTTATTTTAAAATGTTTTGTTCTATATTAGTATGAATCATTATTTTATTGATTGTTATTCTTTATTCAGTTTCATTCTCATTACAATTAACTAAATATTTCCTTACGATTAATAAGATTGTTTATTTGAAATTTTATTATGTTTTTATTTTAATGGTGTAGAATTGTTGATTTATTTGTTTAATTTGAAGTTATCTAGTTTTATTCATTCTCTTATATTATTTTATATCGTGTGTCTCTTATTCGACTATACAACTATATATTTGTATTTTTACACAGTTGTGGATCTATGTTTATAGTTTTTTTTAGAATTCTTGACATAAATATTTTAAAAACATTCTATATTTATTTAGTTAGAATAACATAACATATCTCTTTTATATAAAAAAATATTTATTTTTGTTTTTATATTATTTTTTTATTTCTGTATTTTATTCTATTTTTCCTAACAATTATTTTTGACTTTTGATTATCTATTAATTTTTTTTATTGTGGTGTTATTTTCGTAGAAACTATTTTTTAATCTATTATGTATTAATATTTCGTTACATTTTTTCTTTATTTTTTAATTTTCTAATCTTGAGCTTCGTGATAAAATGGTGGAATCATTTCATAAGCTTTACGCTTTTTATTTGCTTTTGATAAAACTTGAAGACACAATATCACTACAAACTTATTCTTATTCTTCTTTTGAAGTGTATGTACTTTAGATTTTTTCTAATATTGCGTGCTAAAATAATTTTACATTGATGAATTTTTTTGTTAGATTGTAATTAAACTATTGATTAAAAAGAACTTTTGGGTTATTAAACATTTTATTAATAATTTTAGTTAATAGAATAAGATGATAAGGAATATAGAGTGTTTAATACATTTTTAAAAATTATAGTGTCAAATTTTTAGACAACTTATTTTGATGAGGTTCACATAAGCAGAGAGGGTTAACCCATATTCATATGTTATAATATCTATTGTTATTATGAATATATTTTTGTTCTTAGTAGCTTGTCATGTACGAAAATAAAAGATTCTCTATAGTTGCTACTATATTGATCTCAAATTTCAACAAAGCTAACGATCCCAAAAAAAAAAAGATTGTTCTTTTTTTTTTTGGGATCGTTAGCTTTGTTGAAATTTGAGATAAAAAAAGAACACAATATGTGATTCTCAGTATCTTCTTTTCTTTTCAGTTTTCTATGTATAAGGGGTGTTCAACATAAGTTGCATCATCATCAATATTAGAAAGAAACCATTAATAACACATGTACTTGCTGTATCTGAGTATCTATCATTGTATAAACATCGAATGAAAAGTTTTAGTCAGACATACCAAAAGTGAAAAATATAGAGTTGAGAACGTTTAAAAGATCAACAGTTTCTTATAAATTAGTTTATATACAATGGAATATTAAGACAACAAAGTGAGAATACGGGTCCTGCTGATGACATCATGATGTACATACACATAACCAAAATATAATTCCTAAACGCAAGAAACAAAAAAGCCAATTTCGAGAAACCTAGATTCCTATTTATTCTAACGTGATTATGCATTACGTAGATTGGCCGGAACTCATGACGGCGCACATATGGAAAGACGGCGGTTTAAATTAACAATACTCTCCGTCAAGTAACTTAAACAGTTATAGCGAATTCACCAAAACCAATTTTCCTAGAATTAACCCCGAAATACTCTTCCTCGTGTTAGTACACTTGTTTGACGAGCTAGGATTCTGACACTCTCGTTTTCTAATCCGCGGTGAAAACCGCAGCGGAATGATCCAAGGTGCATCGCGGAGAGCACAAACACTTTGGCTTCTAATTTGAGTCGACGGCAGAGAGATTAAAGTATTTTCCAAGAGAAAACCTCTTTAAATGGAGGTTAATATTGCAAAGAGACATGGATCTTTGTATATGATGATGATTATGATCGATGAATCTCTAAACGTAGAATGATAACAAATGAATTTTACGCAGACAAACTAACATATTTATAGCTTTAGATTCGCTCATAGAAGAAAATAGGAGTATTGTGTGAGAGATTGCCTGGAGAGTGGATGTGTTAATTAAAGCTTTAATGACGATCTTTGAATGTCATCAACCTCTGCAACGGTGCCAAAGTTTGTTGTGGGTTTTGATGACGTGTAATACTTAAGAGAGAGAAAAATCTGATTTACAGCCTAAACACGTATATACCCAACCAAAGTCCATGATGGTGCAGATTAAATGAAACTTAGTTCACAAGAGTCGACTTTGTGACTTGGCATCCTAGGTGTCTTCACCATGAGGAAGAAAATATTATTTTATATATATATATAGATAGATAATAACTTATGGTAACTAAATCTCAAAACTATAGAAGACTAATAATGTTTTATCAATTATTTTAATATTTATAAACTATAAAATATAATAAACGAAACTTTTTTGTATGAAACTAAATATAATAATTTTATATTTTAAACAACAAACTATATTCTTATACAATTATATAATAACTATAAAATCTTATAAAGTATACACATGCTTTATAAAACATTATTAAAAAAATAAAAAAATATCTTCATCTACTTTATTAAAACAGAAGTACACTTATAAAATAACCTTTAATTTTCTATTTTATTTACAGTCATATGCCACTGGGAATTTAATTAGTTTCACCATAAAATAGTTTGTCTTTTCCACATTTCCTAAAATAACTCCACGACCTACAAATAAAGAAACCACATCGATTTGTTTTTTTTTTGAGCGACCATTATATTAAAAAACGAAGAAAAGCCTTAGACATCGATTTTGTTTTTTTTTTGAACGACCACATCGATTTTGTTAATTCAACTACACCATGTTTTCCTTTACCACCATAGTTCCCCTGCAATATAAAAAAATAAGCACAATCATAACGTCTGTTTGAAAACAAATTATTTAATTTTTTTAAACAAATTCACCACCATCTAACGTCTCATGATTTTATATATGCAATTTATAAAGACATCCCAACCTAAAAACAAAGATATAATTATAATTAGTTTATAAATCCAATTTCACAACAAATAAAAACAGAATACATTTAAATTCAAAACGAACAACAAAATCCAGCAAATCTGCAAATTTCCCTATTTATTTGGTACAAATCAAAATATCATAAACACAATCATCAATTTAGAATTCAGTATATTATAATTTCCCTATAACTAATAACATTTACGCCTATTATAAAGTAGATAAGCACAAAATTGTTTCATTTTTACGCCTACACTTGTAAAACAAGCACGAGATCTTATCATTTCCTTTTTCAAATCATAACCACTAAGTATTTAAAGAAAACTGAATGTATGATGGCACCCAAAATTCAAACTAACACTAACAAAATCTTAGTCTATCCTATATTATGGACTTTTAACGTTAAAACAGAATCAACAAAATATTTTTTTCATTTATTTCGGCATTATCTGAGTGTCTCCATTGTAATCGCTTTTCTCACAGAGAAAGATGGAGATCGGGATGTTTTTTTTAGATTTCCTTTTCTATTTTTTTTTTCATAATACGAACGGTCTTCTCCATGTAAAAAAAAAAGGATTTGGATTAGTTGGGCCATTTGAACAGATATTTTAAAATTTTTAATTAGATCAATACAAATATGGCTCAACTTAAATTACCTTATCTAAGTTGGGTTTTTCATTTTTTTCAAAATTTTAGCTCACATATATTTATGAATTGACTCAATATTGTTGTCATAGTGTAATCAAATGCACGTTTGCTTTTTTTTTTTTTTTAAAAGCAACAACTATTAGGGAAATTATGTTACAGAAATATTTTTATTATGTGCAGTATTTTTGTCATCATTTTATTATAATTTTTCTAGCTTATATAATGGTGCAAAAAAAATTAATTACATTAAGTAAACAAAAGAAAACACCCGTCCGGTCAGGCGGGTCCGGCTCTAGTATATATTAAATGAGAAGTCAATTAAGTGATTTTTGCTTATCTGTCGATCACTGGTGAAAAATTAAGAAATTGTTATAATTTGATTGGTCGATGATTTTTAATTTTGATTGTATTGTTTGTGTTATTATTTAGAGCAGTACATAGAGATGTTTGGCAAAAGAAAGAAATGATAATGTGAGAGATAAGAAGAGAATGAAAAAGAGAAGTACAAAGATGATGTATAATATGTGTTGGAGAAGTTAATATGATAATTACGTCTGTAATTCCACTATTATTTTTTATAACTAAATAGTTATCAGTTATTTTATCAAACTTATGAAAACTTTTCAATTGAGAATTACTTTGCATCAAAGTTAAAAGAAGTGATATATAAGATAATGCCATGATTATAAAATGTTTTAAAATAATTTTTTTTGGTTCACCTAATCATGAATTTGTTAACCATTTAATCAAGATCATGTAAAATAAATATTTTTAGCAACTTAGATTAATATAATTTAATTATCACTAAATCTCACGTTCCAAAAATACAATATGAATTTTTTTTCAAATTATTATTCCAAATTTAAAGTATTGTATGTATGATATATATATATTTTTTATACAATATTTATATCCGCGAATTCGCGAATAAACCACCTAGTATACATAAACGATAATTTATTTTGAGCAGCCAGACAAAGGAAAATTAGCTGCATCTCCAACCCATAACACAATTTTTGTGTGAAATCCACATCATTTCAGTGTAGTTTTATCACTAAGAAAATTTCATTTTCCAACCACAACACCAAATTTTACACAAAATGTTTTTTTTTTATATATTATTAACTTAGATTTTTACTATCAAATCTATATATAAATAAAATTTCGTATGTAATTAGATTGCACAAAAGTATATCACACTAATATATTTGTTTTTAAATAAATATTTACTATTTTGACATATAATAATACTAATAAAATAAAATAAAATATTTCAATATATGTGTAATAAATTTATTCTATATATTTATTTTCTATTTCAATCTATTTATGTTACCACCAATATTTATTTAACTAATATATTATTATTAAAAGTAAGTAATAAGTGTTTAGTGTTGTGAATACCAAATTTGGTGTGGTACCGTAGCTTCTACACTAAAATGATATGGTTATTAAATTTTGGTTGGAAAAATTTTAGTGTAAAAATTACACTAAAATGATGTTTTTTGCCTTTGCGTTGGAGATGGCTTAAGAACACATCTGGAAAGCATATTACTTGAAAGTCAAAACTAGACATGTCAGTTAGGGTCAAGCCCGCAGTCCGATCCTGCCCAGCCCTAAAAATTACCGGGTTTTGACTTAGTTTTATAAGCCCAAAAAAAATTGGGCCTTTCGGGCTAAGCCCATTTGGGCTTCAGGTATTTTGGGACTAAGCCCGTTTAGGATAGGGCCGACCCGAAGACCCGAAATTTATATTTTAGCTTAAATAATATCGTTCTTGTAATCGAAACCATTATTAGTATTGACATATTATTTTAATATGTTTATCCAAACTCAAATAAAGCAAATTAATATAAAAGTTGTTAATGCACTTTATTGTTTCATCATTACAAGTGTTACAATATAAATTTTGCAAATGTACATTCTTCTTTCATGTACAACATGTTTTTTTATTTCAAAATACAAAGTATGAAACGTTTGACCACGTTTATCATAAATTTTGTTCTCTTATATGTTTAGTTTTAATATATATTTGATTATTTAAATTTTATTAAATTTGTTTTTTTTATAATATGTTTTTAAAACATGCGAAAAGATAAAACATTTTTAATAAAAAAAAAATTTTTAACTCACTTTATATATATATTTTTTTTAAATGAAAAAGTTTTTTATGAAAAATCACAGGTATTAAAATGATGGAAGTGACAATGACAAATTATTTTTTGAAAAGCCCACATAAGCCTGAAAATCCCTATAGCCCTATAAGGACCGGGCCAGATTTTGAATTCTAAGCCTAAAATATTTTCGGGCCGGACCGGGCTCAAATATTTACGGGCTTAGCGGGTTTGGGCCAGCCCTAATTGACACTCTTAGTCAAAACCAACCATCCAACTATTCTTCTAATAACAACAAGTCAATGCTTCACTCAGGGACATATCAATAAAAGTATTTATTTCACACACAAATTAGATTAGGGGTATATAAATAAAATAGGGTGTATCAGTAGAAGTATTTAGTGAACACACCAAAAAACAGATTAGGGGTATATAAATAAATTTGTGTTGAATTACTCAGAGTAAAAAATGAGTGTTTTTTCACACCATTTGAGAGCACTGAGAGTAAGGGTGGACACAGAGCAAATATAACCATAATTTTCAGTATTTGTTATTTGTTTTATACTTAATGAAAATCTGATTTTTTTTTATTTGGTTTTCTTAAAAAAAAATATGGATATCCGATTTTCTGGATATCTAGAAAATTTGTGAGTATTTGTGAATCTTTTCAAAATTTTATGGATATTTATGAATGCCTCGTCCACTTGTTCAATATAAGTAAATCTAGAAAAATTATATAAATTTGTTTTTAAAAATTATATTGCATCAAATAAAATAAAAAAATAATGAATTTTTTTGTTTCATTAATTGTAAAAATTAATAAATTTTTCTTATAAAATGATTTTTTAAGAGAAAAATTGTAGTTTCTATAAAGATTTTATACTCTTTTCTTAATTTAATATTTTCATAAGTAATTTTATAATTAAATTAATAAAATGATATGTTAAAATAATAACAATATACAATTATATATTTAAAACTCTATACTAAATTATAGATATACATCTATATGTACTAAAGTCAGAATGGAGCATAGTAGATATCCATCTCTAATTTTTTCGTATTTGTGATTACTTTATTTTTAATGGATATTGATTTTTAGTATTATCTTTGCTCCGAAGACCTCTGGATATCTGGATTTTTTGGATTTAATCGAAACGAATAACATATAAAATGCCTGGCCCTAGCTGCTTAGAATTATTTTATGTCTATTATATATATATGGATTATCCACTTGAAAAGTCATATCAGGATCTGAATGAAACATGCGAGATAACTGCGGAACAACTGTGGTGCGGTCTAAATAGTAACAAAAATATATAGATACATAGGTATATGTCGAGATTTTTGTTACTAATAAATGCGGTATGGGTGCGGTGCAGATACACACATTCAAAGCCTCAGAATATACCATACGTAACTGAGGTTGTGAATGGAAACATCAATGCGGTGCGTGCAACACCCCCGATCCAGAATAAGTAAAAGTTAATTAGTTTGCCATGCACCAATCAAACAAGAACATGCACGACGAACTAAAGAACTCTAACAAGATCGAAGATACTACTACCACGTGCCCAAACATTTGACCCGAGGTTCCCAGATCAGATCCGAAATCCCAAGATCATATGTCCAAGAACGGGTTTCCTAGCGATTCCAAGTTAAGGCTTTGCAACCCGAGTTTGAAACCGTTAGTTAGTTCGTCCCGGACTAGGACTAGTATCATATGGAATCCAAGCATTTCACAAACCTTTTCTTATTCATATATACTTTAAGTTCAACCACATCAAAACTTTATACATGCTCGGCCGATGTTCAAAACCATATCTTACATATTAAAAAAACGTGCATGTTTGCAAAAGGTAGCAAATCTACACCTAGGCATGATTCGGATTTGGTCCGGGTGATTCGGATTTTCGGATTTTCGGTGTTATGTTCATAAGTACCATTCGGTTTTTACTAATTATAGGATCAGGTTCGGTTTGGTTCCTTCCGGATTCGGTTCGGATCGGATTTAACCAATGTTTAAAATCGTACAAAAATATATTTTTTCAAAACCTCGAAAATTGACCAAAAAAAATTCAAAATATATAAATTATTTACAAATCTAATTAAAAATTAGTTAAACTATCTAAATTAACTAAAAAGTATTCAAAATAACAAATAAAACAAACTACAAAAATATTTTGAATACTCTAAAATATTTAGATCACCTTAATATATATAAAAACATTAACATATTTAACTAATTTCGGATATCTTCGGATCCTAATTCAGATTTTGGTTCGGTTCGGGTTATAACCAAAGTCCAAAGTAGTAAGCTCATAAGTCCCATTCGGATATTTTTGTAAAACAGTTCGGATTCGGTTTTGGTTTTTCCGGTTCGGGTTAAGGTCGGTACTTCGGGTTGAGTTAAAAACGCCCAGGACTATCTACACCAACAGCTTTGTGCTCCTCCGATCCCAAATGGAATACTACGGGTTACCTGCAAAACAAAGAGTCTAATGAGCAACTATTTTGCTCAGTGAGTCGGGTTTCCTAACAATTATTTATCCCCCCATTATGCATCAAACATTAAGCAACAAAGATCAATTATATTAAGAAATATGCAATGCAAAAATTAAGCAATCACGTAAACACGCATCCACTCTTCACGATTGGTTAGATCATTATAGATCATCGAGGACTGCCTCTCGCCATTGGTTCCTATCTCGATACGAAGTCCATAACACATCCCTTCTTGCGCCCATTGACTCTAAACATAAAGTCTAAAAAGCCGATGGCCCGGATAACACACTTGCCGCATCTTCATGCAGCTACACGGTCGAGGGTAGCTATCCCTATCACACGTGTCTTCGCGTCCTGCCTGGAACTAATTTTGGTAAGGCCCCAGACAAGGCACGGGCCTCGAGTGGACACCAATGACTCTCACGACACTCCACCCGAGTGTCGGACCCTCACAGATCAAGTCCGTGGATTTACGGGTTTCCCCGTTAAGATATGATCAAACATGTTATATTATCTGAGCCGAGGCCCAAATAATACAATGCAATGACATAAGTATATGCAACACAACATCAATGTATCACAATCGTGTTATACCCCTCGATCCGAGGCCCGACGATATAACTCAATATCTTTCACAAACATCAATCATTATCATATCATTATATATCTAAACGCTCAACCTAGCAATGCATCAACCAATGATCTTGTTTCGCAGGCGCTAGTCTCACACACAACAATCATAACCCATAACCGAGACTTACCTCAACATTTAGATGAAAGTTTCGGACTGGAAACGCTTCTATCTCGCGGTCGGCTTCACTCTGAACTTTTATCGGGAAAACTCTAGAACTTTAGAAATCTAGAAACATGGAGGGTAGGATATGAAAGGAAAATAAAGCTAATTAAAAAAAGAAAAGGAAATCTAAAGACCAAAACGTTATCTTAAATCTCAAGTGTTCTCGGGTTCTCTCGAGTGCCTTTGGTCGGGTTTTTAAAAGTGGAGAATAAACTAAGGGGGGTGGTCTGCTATTTATAGGCTGGAGAATGATCTCATGGGAGGGTTTTGGTCGTGCATGACAAGCATGAGGTGTCTCTGTCTCCCAAACCAACCAATAGGAGACAGCTTGGTGTCTTAGCCACAATTTTGGCCAATAAAACCAAGCTTTGTAGCCAGCCACCAAAGCATCCAATAGAAATGAGACAAGAACTGCTTGGAGGTGGTCCAGTCAAGGAGAAGCACATGTCCAGCTGCTTGAAGGAGGTAAGCAAGCAGCTGCATCTTCCGGAAACTTCCAAACACGCTTAGCACGTCGTACATGGGCCCGAATGGGCCGTATTTAAATCCCGAACGTGTAATAAGCTGATCAGAGCTGGAGGGAATGTTTCTCCTTGACAAAAACCTAGATTTTTTAGACCAAAACATTTCTAAAATAATTCTAAGCTCATTCCTATCTTAAGGCCCTATAATAAATTTTCGATTAATTTTCTCGTCCGACTAGGACGTTCTAGGCCAAACCGTGAGCATTTTCAATCCACTAAACTTCCAGAAGAATTTATTTCTTCAGATGGAAAACTATTCTAAGACTTTCAAAAAAATTCTTATGTACCTTGGGATCCACAAACATCCACGGGAAAATATCAATCCGACTTCCACTTACTTGAGTAATTTTCTCGGCTGTTACATGATATTTCCTTGTCCGCATTTTACTCTTTAAAGAGGGTTATTATATTCTCCCCCTCTCAATAGAATTCGTCCCGAATTCTTAGTGGTTTGATGTTCCACCCATCTGATCTTCATCATCTTCCAAAAACAATTCAGGATGAGTCACTCTAAACCTATCTTCATCTTCCCATGTCACAATTACTCGGCGCTGTTTTCCCCAAAATACTTGTAATTGAGGAATCTCTCGATTCTTCAGTTTCCTTATTCGTCTTTCTCCGATTCGAAGTGGTCCTTCAGGGTAAGTGAGGTTGGAGCGAAGGTTTTCTACTCGTTGCGGCTCTACTTCGGTAGGTTCTCGTATATGCCTTCTTAACATTGAGACGTGGAAAACTGGGTGAAGAGCCATATCTGAAGGTAACTCTAATCGATAGGCTACTTCTCCAACCCGTTGCATCACTCAGTATGGTCCTATATATCGAGTGGCTAACTTTCGCACTTTTCCGAATCGATCTCTCCCTTTCTGTGCATCCACTTTCAAATATACCCAATCACCAACTTGAAATATTACTTCACGTCTATTCTGATCGGCATACTTCTTTTGCCTGTCTTGAGCTTTCTTCATATTCTCCCGGACAATCTTTATATTTTCTGTTGTTTCATCTGCTACATCTGGTCCTATCATATGTCTTTCTCCAACTTCAGCCCAACAGAGTGGTGTGCGGCAAGGTCATCCATATAATGCCTCATAAGGGGACATCCCAATACTTGCAAGGTAACTGTTGTTATAAGAAAACTTTACCAAAGGCAAGTATTGTTCCCATGTACCTGACCAGTCTAAAACACACATCCTTAGCAAATCTTCCAAGGTTCTGATTGTTCGCTCCGTCTGCCCGTCAGTTTCAGGGTGAAACGCCGTACTCATATGAAGATCAGTCCCCAATACTTGCTGGAAAGCTCTCCAGAATTGAGCCGTAGATCTTGGGTCACGATCAGATACTATGTTGGCAGGAACTCCGTGTAATCGCACTATATCCTTTAAGTAAAGTTCTGCCAGTACTTCTACCTTGTCAACAATTCTAATGGGTAGAAAATGAGCAGTCTTAGTTAGTCGGTCTACCACCACCCATATAGTATCATTCCCTCTTCCTGGGGCTCGAGGTAGTCCTGTTACAAAATCCATAGCCACTGACTCCCACTTCCATTCTGGGATTGGTAGGCTTTGCAATAATCCTCCCGACACTTGATGGTCAACTTTAATTTGTTGGCAGGTCTGGCACTGAGCTACCCACTTAGCAACTGATCATTTGATTGCTGGCCAGTGATAGTATCGACGTATATTCTGGTACATCTTGGTGCTTCCAGGATGAATACTGAATACTGAGTGGTGTGCGGTTCTCAAGATCTCTTTTCGTAACGCCTTTCCTACATGTACTGTTATCCTTCCGTTCAAAAGGAGGGTTCTATCATCAGCCAAATGATAACCAGTATCATTTCTTCCGCCTGATTCTTCAAGTTCTTTGATAATCTTCTTTAGCTTCACATCTTCCTTCTGCTCTTCTCGAATTCTTTGCAAGAGGGTTGCTTGATTCACTGCTCGTAATCCCAATGGCTCGTTGCCCTCGCCTTCTATGACTGAAAGACTAACCATCTTGAATTCTGCATTTAAGGCTTCTAAGTCTTTCTCAATAGCTGTATTACTTCTCCTCTGACTCAGTACATCTGCTACCACATTCGCCTTTCCTGGGTGATATTGGATTTGTAAGTCATAATCCGTGATAAACTCCATCCACCTCCTTTGTCTCAAATTCAAATATGATTGAGTAAAGAGATACTTGAGACTCTTGTGATCAGGAAAGAATTGAATCGTCTCGCCATAAAGATAGGATCTCCATATTCTTAAAGCAAATACCACTGCGGCCATCTCTAGATCATGGGTGGGGTAATTCTCCTCGTGCTTCCTTAATTGTCTTGAACCATAGGCGATGACCTTTCCATCCTGCATCAGTACACAACCCAGTCCGTCTCGAGAAGCATCAGTGTATACGGTGAAAGGTCTTCCTGGAGTAGGTAATGCAAGAATAGGTGATGTCGTCAAAGCTTCCTTTAATTGTGTAAAAGCCTCGTCAAGGGTTTGGCCATGATGGAAAATTTCCTCACAAAATTTCCATAATACCCAGCCAATCCTAGAAAGCTTCGAACCTCGGTAGCGCTGGTAGGGCGTGGCCAGTCCTTAACTACTTCAACCTTTTCAGGATCTACTGCAACACCCTTATCTGACACTCGATGACCAAGGAATCCAATCTCCCTTTTCCAGAAACTACATTTACTAAACTTGGGGAACAACTTATGGCTTCTTAATCGCTCCAACACCTTTTGGAGGTGCTCTGCATGTTCCTCTTTACTCTTGGAATAAATAAGTATATCATCAATGAAAATGATTACAAATTTATCCAAGTAATAACGAAATATATCATTCATCAAGCGCATGAAAGCAGCCGGCGCATTAGCAAGACCAAAAGGCATTACACAAATTCATAGTGGCCATACCGGGTCCTAAAAGCCGTCTTCATAATATCGGACTCTGATATTGGGATTTGATGGTATCCCGATGCCAAATCTATCTTTGAGAACCAGCTTGCCCCATGAAGCTGATCCAAAAATTTATCGATCCTTGGAAAGGGATACTTGTCCTTTACTGGAACATTGTAAATCCCTCTATAATCGATGCCTAACCGCATGGTACCGTCTTTCTTCTTTACAAATAAGGCTGGTGCTCCCCATGGTTAAACCTAATTGAGTCGGCTAAACCTAATTGAGTCGCAGCTCGAAATAACAAAAACGGAAATATGCCTAAATCGCTCTAAGTGCTAAGTTTTCTCCGAAAAAAGTCCCTCCCTATGCCTCTCGCCTATGACTCCTTATATACTAGCTCCTAGGTCGGTTTACGCTTTTCCTCTTCTGCCCTTAAGCCGTCATAGCATAAAAATGGAGATATTCCATTTTTCCGATCTTCGTAATTATCTTCAAAATTTTGTATTTATCCGCGGAAACTTGACACTTATCTTTCCTTGCGAACCAAGTGTAAACCGTCATGCGGCTTACGGGCTGTTGGTTAAGAAATCATAAGTTGGGCCTCGAGTCATGTCTTAGGTCCCTTTGGGCCGTCTTCTGACTCGAAGCGTTTATTACGGCTTCTTTCGATAAAGAACGGACTTTCTGCGGTTTTTACCGTAAAGTTTGATCGATGACTTAGAATGGCGGGAAACATAAAATGGGGTCG
>NC_027748.1:27900009-27900898 GCF_000695525.1 Brassica oleracea var. oleracea | reverse complement strand
TACGTAGCGACCGAGCGGGACGAACGCTCGGTCGCTACGTAGAGACCGAACGGGACGAATGCTCGGTCCCTTCGTTGCGCATCGAAGGGTAGACGAGAATGCATGGACTAATGTCGTATCGACGTTTTGGAAGAGCTCGGTCGCTACGTAGCGACCGGACAGCGTACATGTGCGGTAGTTGCGTAATGACCGAGCTTGGTTCATCCGTGTTCTGATCATCATACTCGGACCTATCCGTAGCTGGTCTGGGTATGTTTCCGAGGGCTTATGTTTGATCTAAATAGAATTTGAACGAAGCTTTATCTCGGGAACATACGCTGCGACGTTTTCTTGACCGAGCATAATTTTTTGCGGAAAGACATACTTGTATTCGGCGGGGATTTGGACGTTAACTTCGTCGTAACCGTTTTCGACCCCAACAGTTAGCCCCCCAGCTCGTTAGAATCGTGGATTTCTAGTGAGATTCTAACGCGCGGTATGGCGAGTTCGGACGAGATTGGTGTATTTGGGCGAAGTTCGTGTCCGAAAATCCGCAAGTAAGTAGTAATTTCTCATGCCTAGAAGAAGTGAGGTAACTTATTCACAACCTTTTCACTTACTCATTCTCATAGAGAGGTCTCTTGAAATTTTTTTTTTTTTTTGAAAAGAGTTGTATCCCATTGTTCCGGAGGTTGCCGAATGATCGTCCATTCATCAATCCTCTTGCTCCGTTTCCTGAGGACATTATCGCGGTGAGGGATCTGCTCAAGGAGCGGTCTTTTTTTCTGGACTTCCTTTACGCCGAAGAGAGTTCGAAAGGCGTTGAGGTTTGTGCATCCTAGTCCTACTTTGGGCGGGGAAACAACGAGTGACTCCGAGCCCAACGACCAAGGTCCCGACACTGCTCACA
>NC_027748.1:27892369-27892870 GCF_000695525.1 Brassica oleracea var. oleracea | reverse complement strand
TTTTCCTCATTCGGTAGACCCGGCCGAGATCGAGACATGGTGGGTGATGTATTATGGTTTGATCACGCCTCCCAAAGAAAAATCGTTCCCGATCATGAACCGTCGCCCGATCGAGGAAGGTGCACCAAGTAGGAGTACTAGCAAATTCCTCGAGATCATGCGGTCGTTCTATCAGATTTTGGATGCGGTGGAGTTCCGGGTTCCTTGTCAAGGAGAGCGCCGTAGCAGTCCCCCGGATGGTTACTTTACTTGTTACGAAGCATTCGTAGTGCGCTGTCGCTTGTGGTTCCCTCCTCCGGCTACGAACGAGTCGGGGAGGCCGAAAGTCATCGCGGAAGAATCTCGTATCATCAACGGGGTATAGGCTTTAAGATTTTTGACGATCGTTTCAAGTATATATATTTTTTTTTGCTTATAACGTGTTAATCGGTTTTGCAGGGCTTGAACTTGCTTGGATCGGCCATTGAGGCGAGCCATAGAGAAGCCATGATCTATCGCTTT
>NC_027748.1:27891121-27891344 GCF_000695525.1 Brassica oleracea var. oleracea | reverse complement strand
GTTGCGATTTCTACCTGATTCGTACCGATTTAAAGTCCGCAATAGGTTCTCGGCTTATATGACTTGTATGGTACGAATCGAGCATCTTTCCAGAAACAATTTTTAAGCCAACTGAAAGTGCTAGACCAAAATTTCGCATTTTTTTGTAGCGCGCTTTCGTCCTTGTGTTGGACGTTCGAAGATCAGAAGAGTGATCAAGTTGCGTTTGTTTAAGACGGCTGAC
>NC_027748.1:27889912-27891059 GCF_000695525.1 Brassica oleracea var. oleracea | reverse complement strand
AATTTGTTCGCATCCTCTCGAATTTTAACTTGGCGACGTCTCGCGGTTGTTTCGAAGACTATACGAAATATTTTCAGTGCTGAAGAAAGATTATTTTCCGATTTTGGGCAGGATGAGGCCGCTGACAAGAGTCTTAACGTTCGTAGATTTTCTAGGCGTGTCCTAAGACTTTTGCGTTTAACTGAAGCGTAAGCGTTTTAATTAAAAAGGTGCAATGCATATTGTAAAAAGAGATTTTTTTTAAATCTCTAAAAACTCGATTACAATAATGCGTCTTTTCCTATGTGGGAGTATACGAGTATACGCACCCACTCCCCCCCCCCCTTTTTTAGAGAGGGGGATAGCTGAACTCGTCTTTCGAGCTGCCTACGTACCTCTTTCGAGGATCAAGCCATCTCGTAGTTCTGTTTTATGCCGCAATCGTTTTTACTCGGCGGTTGTCGCCGTGCTAACCGCCCTGATCGTGATGACCGCGGCTGGGTCAGCGTTCTCTTCCGGATGTTCCGGTTGAGTTGTAGCGTCGGCTTCGGACTCATGTTGAGTTTCGACGTCCGAAGCGCTTGTGTCAGCAGACGATATTAAATCGTCCTTCCTTGAAGCGTTTTTGGCCGAAGATTGATCTATCTTCGTGCGCTTGCAATTTGCCGTTGCAGAAGTCGTCATTTACCTTAACTTGTGCTCCGCGAGGAAGCATAGTCGTGACTGTTTCTGACATCCCCAGATAGCTGCGACTCCGTTTGGGGTCGGGAATTTGACACCTAGGTGGTATGTCGATGGAACGGCTTGCATGGCGTTGATCCATGGGGTTCCCATGATCACGTTGTAGATGGCAGGATGATCGACCACCGCGAGTTCGATGATTTTCGTGATCTCCTTGGCCATGACTGGCAGTTGGATTGACCCGAGGGTCGTCGATACTTCTCCTGAAAAACCCGTGAGCGGTTTCGGCGTTGAACCCATGAGCGGTTTCGGCGTTGGAGTTACTTCTCCGAGTTTGATGCTCATCCGATTGAGAGTGGCGCGGAAGATTACATTGATCGTGCTTCCCGTGTCAATGAGTACTCTTCCAACTTCCAGATCTCGTCATACGAGATCTATGACGAGCGGATCGCAGTGAGGTTGGTCGATCCCGCCAGTTTCCTCTTTT
>NC_027748.1:27889547-27889776 GCF_000695525.1 Brassica oleracea var. oleracea | reverse complement strand
TTGTCGTCCGGCCTTCTGCCGCGTTTATCCCCGGATTGGTTTCTTTGGGGAGATTTCTCCGCGGGCGGATTTTTGTCCGTTTTCGGGGGGCGATCGGTCTCGAGGATGAGATCTTTCATGCTGGTCACTTCCGTGAGCTCTCCAGCTAGTAGCTTCGCGGCCAGCCTTGCTCCCAAGACTTTGCAGTTAGTCGTGGAGTGTCCTCGGGACTGGTGGAACTCGCAGAAGG
>NC_027748.1:27887888-27888030 GCF_000695525.1 Brassica oleracea var. oleracea | reverse complement strand
AGATCAGTGCCACTGCTTCCGTTAAGAGGAGTCTGCACGTTATCTGCATCGTCAAATGACATGTCTGGTTGAGCATGATGTGGTTGAGAGTTAGATTGATCCGTACCCCCCCCCCTCCTTCTAGCGCCAAACTATGGGAACC
>NC_027748.1:27887198-27887724 GCF_000695525.1 Brassica oleracea var. oleracea | reverse complement strand
TAGAAGCCTCGGCTATGAGAGCTGTCGGCGAGATTCCTAGTTCTAGCAACCCTAAGACGGCTAAATCTAATTGAGTCGCAGCTCGAAATAACAAAAAACGGAAATATGCCTAAATCACTCTAAGTGCTAAGTTTTCTCCGAAAAAAGTCTCTCCATATGCCTCTCGCCTAGGACTCCTTATATACTGGATCCTAGGTCGGTTTATGCTTTTCCTCTTCTGCCCTTAAGCCGTCATAGCATAAAAATAGAGATATTCTATTTTTCCGATCTTCATAATTATCTTCAAAATTTCTTATTTATCCGCGGAAACTTGACATTTATCTTTCCTTGCGAACCAAGCGTAAACCGTCATGCGGCTTATGGGCTGTTGGTTAAGAAATCATAAGTTGGGCATCAAGTCATGTCTTAGGTCCCTTTGGGCCATCTTCTGACTCGAAGCGTTTATTAAGGCTTCTTTCGATAAAGAACGAACTTTCCGCGGTTTTTACCGTAAAGTTTGATCGATGACATAGAATTGCGTGAAACA
>NC_027748.1:27886839-27887043 GCF_000695525.1 Brassica oleracea var. oleracea | reverse complement strand
CCGAGCTTGGCTCGAGCTCGGTCGCTACGTAGTGACCGAGCGGGACGGACGCTCGGTCACTACATAGCGTCCGAGATTGGCTTGAGCTCGGTTGCTACGTAGCGACCGAGCGGAACAGATGATCGGTCGCTACGTAGCGACCGAGCGGAACGGACGATTGGTCACTACGTAGCGACCGAGCTTGGCTCGAGCTCGGTCGCTACG
>NC_027748.1:27886557-27886739 GCF_000695525.1 Brassica oleracea var. oleracea | reverse complement strand
TTCACCTCGCTAGGCGATTTCCGTGAGTGTCGCGGTTCAGTCGGGAGACTTTGGAAGACGCGGGCGGACGATTACGTTTTCGCGAAGGAGATGGAGTTAATGAAGGGTGGCATGAAGGATCATGCTCGCGCTGAGGCGCTCATTCCTCCGATCGACGGGAGGATTCAGGGATTTTGGGATCC
>NC_027748.1:27884539-27885688 GCF_000695525.1 Brassica oleracea var. oleracea | reverse complement strand
CTTGAATCGGCTGATGAACTCGCGGAGGGGTTCGTCTTCCCTCTGGGACAGACTCCAGAGATCGACATCGGAAGTTTCTCTATCTATGAACGTAGAGTATTGCCTAAGAAATTCCGATGCAAGCTGTCGGAAACTCCCGATAGAGTTTCGCTTAAGGCGTGCGAACCATTCGAGGGCTGCTCCTTCCAGATTCTCGACGAACAGGCGGCAGTAGCCGGTGTCTTTTTTGCCGTCCTTCAGTCTCGCTCTTCCCATTGTGATGTGGAAAGCCTGAAGGTGCGCCTTCGGATCGGTCGTACCATCATACTTCGGTACTTTGATTTTTCCCGGATCAGATACCCTCATATCTGAGATGCAAGTGGTGAAGGGGGTCTTTCGATCCCCTTCCAGCAGCCTGTCGATATCGGGTACAGCGCTGGTAGCTTGATGGATTTGGGATTTCACGGCTCTTACTTCTGCAGCAGTCTTGGTGGTATAGTCGCGAAGATCGCGGATATCTGGCGTCTCGCCAGCAGATTTTCGAGCATGTCGGCGTTTACTGCGAGTGAGCTCGGTTTGCTTTTCAGCCAGCTCTTCTTGTTCGTTCCAATAGAGGACTTCCTCCTCTTCCGTCATCGGTTTGTCGAACGGAGAGCTTTCCCGAGCAGATCGGCTTCTGGTCCTTCTTGGATGTCTGTCGATGTCCTCATCAGTATCGTTGGAGACATCGCTAGGATCCAGGTCGACGTGCTCGACTTTGTTATCCTCCGAATCTTTCGCGGGAGATGGAGGACTTTCAGGGTTCCCCTTTTCGACGGGAGATTTATCGCTAGGGTTTTGACCCGAAGGTTGTTCCCGCGCGGCTCCAGGCCTATCGAGTGGGGTGGCGAAGTCAAGTCTTTTCCCGTGGACTTTAGTGGTTCCGCGGGGACGGATTGCTCTGGTCCTTTCCGTTAAGGTTTCAACCTGTTTGGTCAAGGTGCTCACGAGCCTGTCCTATTCTTCCGACCATTTTTCGTAGGTGGCGAACATCTTTTTAAACTCCTCAAGCGCCGCGGCGTTGGCTGGTGCGTTGGCCGCGGATACGTCCGCTGCGGGAGTGTGGAGATCAGTGCCACTGCTTCCGTTAAGAGGAGTCTGCACGTTATCCGCGTCGTCAGTTGACATGTC
>NC_027748.1:27880542-27881102 GCF_000695525.1 Brassica oleracea var. oleracea | reverse complement strand
TTCTTTTATAGCGCTATTATCCTTGTGTCGGATGTACGAGAGTCATCTCCACGAGATGGCTAAGTCTGTTTAGGACGTTAAGAGTTCGTTGTGATCAGCAACAAATTTAATGGTAAAAAATATCGTTTAGAGTCTTCGCGAAGGATATGTTTCGAGAAGATGTTAGTGCGTACGACTGTCTGGTCTTCCAAGAAAGTGTTTTTATCGAGGAAGGAAATTTCTTCGAAGAACGAATCTTCAGGCGTCTGCGACGTCTCGCGACGCTGAAGATTTGTTATTCTTTCGTATGCCGCGTTTCGTGCTTGAAATGTTCCGATGTTGCAAGGGTTTAGTCTTAGCCCTGCGTTTGAGAAACGTTCTTGTTTGACTACGGATGTTCGCAGCCAAAATTGTTGTTCCTATTGGGATGCTAGTAATTTGATTTGCGATCGAGGAATTAGGACAAAGGTGTCGCGTAAATTTTTTTCATGGGAAGAAGCGTTTTCCTTCATAGTGCTTTGTGAAGTGTTGGCTTTCCGAGATCTATTTCGTGCATTTTTTAGGATGTTTCGTATAGCTCT
>NC_027748.1:27879258-27880481 GCF_000695525.1 Brassica oleracea var. oleracea | reverse complement strand
GGCTTAAAGTGAATTGTGGAGCGTATTGAACTCGGTCAATTTTCGAAAAGTTTAGATCGTCCTTTAACCATTTGGTTGTTAGGATTGAGTTTCGTTACGAAGAATTTATCATATGACTTTTGACTATAGGCTATACGATAATTATTCTCTTAATAGTCACACGACACTTTTAGACAAATCGTAGATTATCGTTTAGCCGTTAAGTGATGGAGCTATGGTTTCTCAAATAGTTTGGCTTGGCGTGAGGGATGTGTTCACTCAGATAGCCAAGGATGTTGTAGGTCAAAGATTAGACCATGGTACTTTAACATTTAAGGTCATGTTAGTTTACGATTGTCCTTAAAGGGGATGGCAAATATTGGTTTGGACCTTTAGTGGAAGGCGTAATTGGCCGAGGGCCAAAGAGCGCTTGTTGAGATTGATAGGCCAAGTTTGCAGGGGTTATCCATGCTAATATGGCCGATAGTCGTAGAAAACGATTCTCCGCTCTAGGATTCAGTTATACGACGAATATTTCGTATAATGGACATGTAGTCTTATGAAAATCGAATCTTTTTTGCCTGACGAAGACGAAGCCCAAGAGGTTTGCTACATAACCAGTGTGGAGTCAGTGGCGGGACGACTGCCTTCTCGGATGTGACCGAGGGAAAAGAAAAGCATAAGCCAGCGATCCGCATGGTTCTTCATAAAGCCTGTTATGTTAACTTTAGAAAGTTTCGTAAGACTTGGTCTGATTGTACAAAGGATTTTTCGCGTAAGCAACGGGGACCGGTTTTACGAAGGTTGTAGATCGGTCATATGTAAACATATGTTAAAGTAGCGTTATTTCGGTGGGTTTCACGAGAAACGTTTCTACTGTGATTTCGATCCTAGGTGAAAGTTGCTTGGAGTTACTCATGGAGTGTTACCAAAGTTTATTTCATTACGATCTAGTCGCATAACGTTTTTCATAGGTTTTATGAAAGGATTCTCATGACACATTCGTTTCTGGAACGAATTGGTCGACCAGAGGTGGATCTAGCCACCATCGGGAGGAAAGCGTCTCTTTGTGCACGATGCTACATCTATTCTCGAGTTTTCTTCGTCACAAATGTTTTCGATGTTTTTCCGTGACTCACTTGGTACAACGGAAACTGAAAGAAATGCTTTTGTGATTGAAGATTTCTCGTAGAAATTTTTAAACGAAACTGGCTTTCTAAAACTGGAAAGGGCTTCAATACTTT
>NC_027748.1:27878259-27879150 GCF_000695525.1 Brassica oleracea var. oleracea | reverse complement strand
CACTTTGACGACTTGGAATATGTCGGTTCCGAGAAAATTGCTAGAAACGAATCGGTTTTAAGACGACGTTCATGTCTCAAGTTTTTTCTCTCTTTAGGAAGCGAGCTTGATATGCGTGGCGGTCGTTTCTCGATTTTCGGAGAGTTTAGATCGGTTTGCAAAGATCTGGCTGAACAGTTATGGAACGATATATTGAGACAAGAAAAATCGCCTAAGACTTAGTTCGCTAGACTATCCACCTAGGTTTTACGTTCCCTAAAATTCTATGGCAGTCTCAAAGGCGTTTTTATTTGTTAGTAATTTCCTACGAAAATTCCAAGTCTAATTTCAAAAATTTCAAGTCGGAAATACCTTAGTTCTCTCGAAGATGCAGTTTTGTCTCTTCTCAGTTTTGCTTGCTTATTTCTCCTTCCTCTTCTCGTGTATGTTCGCCATTTTCGATATTGGTCTTTATCCTTTAAACTTGACATTTATCTTCCGAAATTCGCTGTTATCTTCTCCTTAGATACGACTACAATTTTTATAAATAGGTTCAACGTAATCGTATAGTTAAGGCGGCTAAGGTGTTAAGTTAACAGTTGTCGTTTTATACGATTAATCTGAATCCAAGCGAGAAAACAAGTCTTTGCGGGGGTTTTTTATCGTAAAATTTCAATGGTAACTCCAATTAAGACAAAACAAGAGACGTTTCAATCGAGATTTGAAGGAGAACACTAAGATGGAGGTAAGGGCGAGTAGGAGCAAGCGAAGGAGTTTAGACGAGTCTTACTTGTTTTTGTCGTAAAATCTCAACGGAAACCCTGATTGAGACGAAACGAAAAGCGTTTCGATGAGGATTCAAAAGAGAACCTAAAGGAGGACCTTTCTGAGGCCTGACAGGTCGCTATGTAG
>NC_027748.1:27876127-27877250 GCF_000695525.1 Brassica oleracea var. oleracea | reverse complement strand
CTTGAGCTCGGTCGCTACGTAGCGACCGAGCTGTGTGCGTGCTCGGTCGCTATGGTCGCTACTTAGCGACCGAGATGTGTGCGTGCTCGGTCGCTACGTAGCTACCGAGCCTTGTGCGTGCTCGGTCGCTACGTAGCGACCGAGCTGTGTGCGTGCTCGGTCGCTACATAGCGACCGAGCTGTCTGTGTTCTTGGTCGCTACGTAGCGACCGAGCCTTGTGCGTGCTCGGTCGCTACGAAGCAACTGAGCTTGGCTAGGGCTCGATTGCTGCGTAGCGACCGAGCTGTGTAATCGATTTGCCGCGCTTCCTTTTTCCGCGATTAACCTGGGGGTTTTCTGCGGTTTTTGGGATAACAAGTTTTACCTTCCGAAAAGTTTTCGGAAAACGTGTTTTGGTAAAACCCTTACGCATTGAAACTTCTTTAGCTCGGAAATGAGCCAAACTTACGGGGCTTGATAAGATTTATCGTTTCTCTTTATGTTTTGAAAGAGAAATCGCGAGCTCGTTTCATTGCACTTCCTGTGGCGAAAAGTCGCGGCTAGGCACTATGGCGTTTGCGTAAGCGTTGGCCATAGGCGCAGTGGCGGCTGGGGTTGTCTTACCAGCGTTGTTGCGAACTGCGATTTTGTATTTCGTATTTCTAGACATTGTTTTGATCAAGCATTTTGTGGCTGAGAGTAAGATTGATCCGTACCCCCTCCTTCTAGCGCCAAAGCATGGGAACCAAAATTCGCACTGTCGATTTACGTTTAAATTAGGAAACTAGAAAAATCCTAATTTCCCAGAGGTCCTGGATCTCTGCGAAAGCTAACGGCAAGTGACCAAATATATGCGGAAATCTAGTTCTAGCGGCCTAAAAGCTCAAACCTAGTTGACTCGCAGCTCGATAACAAAAGACGAAGAAAATACAGAAAAGGTTTTTGATTGATTTTGGACTGAACCTTATGAAAGGCTGCCTACGTACCCCTTTCGAGGATCAAGCCGAACGTAGTTCAAGAGTGAACCAAGAGATCGAACTGCTTGTTCACGTTCGTCTGGTAATCGGGTGCCAGTCATGGAAACAGAGCATGTCGAGAATAATGCCTCAGAGTTTCTAAGTGCCGAGAGTTCTGAGTCTAAAA
>NC_027748.1:27875078-27875984 GCF_000695525.1 Brassica oleracea var. oleracea | reverse complement strand
GTCTTCGGGAGATAGCATTAAAGAGTAGACGAGAATGCATGGATTCGTGTCGTATCGATTTTTTAAGAAAGCACAGTCGCTACATAGCGACCGAGTCGTGTGCATGCTCGGTCGCTACGTAGCGACCGAGCTTCGGTGGCGACCGAGCTTCGGGGAGAGCTTGGTCGCTACGTAGGGACCGAGCCGTGTACATGCTCGTTCGCTACGTAGCGACCGAGCTTCGGTCCGAGCCGTGTACGTGCTCAGTGACCGAGCTTCGGGGAGAGCTCGGTCGCTAAGTAGCGACCGAGCCGTGTATGTGCTTGGTCGCTACGTAGCGACCGAGCTTCGGTGAGAGCTCGGTCGCTACGTAGCGACCGAGCTTCGGTGAGAGCTCGGTCGCTACGTAGCGACCGAGCTTCGGTGAGAGCTCGGTCGCTACGTAGCGACCGAGCTTCGGTGAGAGCTCGGTCGCTACGTAGCGACCAGCTTTTGTGCTGGTTTCTATGCGGCAACCTTGTTCGAGTCTTTCTCCGCAAGATTCTTCGTAAAAATAAATCTTTTTCTAAGATTTATTTTTCGTAAAAACGTTCATGCCGATTTTTACGGACTTTCAGACATCTATTCCGTCATGACCGATTTTGACCCCAACAGTAGCGACCGGACTGCGTGCATATGCGGTAGTTGCGTAATGACCGAGCTTCGTTCGTCTGTGTTCTGATCGTCATACTCGGACCTATCCGTAGCTGGTCTGGGTATGTTTCCGATGGCTTATGTTTGATCTAAATAGAATTCGAACGAAGCTTTATCTCTGGACCATACGCTGCGACGTTTTCTTGACCGAGCATGATTTGTTGCAGAAAGACATACTTGTATTCTGCGGGGATTTGAACGTTAACTTCGTCGTAACCGTTTTCGACCCCAACA
>NC_027748.1:27869177-27874976 GCF_000695525.1 Brassica oleracea var. oleracea | reverse complement strand
AATAAAACCAAGCTTTGTGGCCAGCCACCAAAGCATCCAATAGAAATAAGACAAGAACTGCTTGGAGGTGGTCCAGTCAAGGAGAAGCACATGTACAGCTGCTTAAGGGAGGTAAGCAAGCAGCTGCATCTTCCGGAAACTTCCAAACACGCTTAGCACCTCGTAGATGGACCCGAATGGGCCGTATTTAAATCCCGAACGTGTAATAAGCTGATCAGAGCTGGCGGGAATGTTTCTCCTTGACAAAAACCTAGATTTCTTGGACCAAAACATTTCTAAAATAATTCTAAGGTCATTCCTATCTTAAGGTCCTATAATAAATTTTCGATTAATTTTCTCGTCCGACTAGGACGTTCTAGGCCGAACCGCGAGCATTTTCAATCCACTAAACTTCTCGAAGAATTTATTTTTTCAGATGGAAAACTACTCTAAGACTTTCTAAATTTTTCTTATGTACCTTGGGATCTACAAACATCCACGGGAAAATATCAATCCGACTTCCACTTACTTGAGTAATTTTCTCGGTTGTTACATGATTTTTCCTTGTCTGCGTTTTACTCTTTAAAGAGGGTTATTACAGTGCGTACCTTTAATACTGTAGATGAAATATGAAAAATGTTACCATTCAAGAGAACATGGTTAACGTAACAAATTACACACCTATTAAAGTCAAAGAAAATAAAAGATTTTTGTTTGTTCTTCTAACACAATACTACACTTCATTTTTATAAGACTTCCATTATGGTGTGTTATATATTGTAGATCAGCGGTTTAACATATGTCACATAGCTCTGAATGCTAACAGCAGATCTGGTGGTGCATGACAAGTAGATTGGTTAATGCGGTACTGTTTAAGTGCGGTTTGTGTTTAAAACGCATATTGCTGAACAATTGCTATTTTTCTAAAAGAAGTGGTTCAAAACAACATGTGAATGGTGACAAAAATAATAGATATTGCGGAAAAATGTTTGAATGGTGATAGTAAACTAAATAGTGCGGAAAATTATAAAATAGTATTCTACTTTATATTAGGAATATATTGTGCTGAGTTTTTTTATTACATTATTTGATTCAATTATTGTATATTAAATTATATATTTTTAAAATAAAATTATATAAAATTTATCTTTTTTATACTCTATAAATATAGACTTGTTTCATTAGATTTGGACACAGAAAACTAAATCATCTTTAACCTCTCATAAACTCCCGTTTTTATATTTTCAAGTCTTCATTGAGAAAATAGATCCCAACAAAAAGCCTTCTAATAATACTCAAAATTCTTCTAACTACCCTTTTAACCATCCAAATCCCAACAACTATCCATTTCAAAATCAATCTTCCAACCAACCCCAAAACATACTACATTGTGGTTTTCCACCAAGTTTCTTCATGCCGTCAGCTATTGCAAACTATCGTCCATATTACGGTTCGGCAATGTCATATTCATCTCAACCACCCGCTTATTCTTCAACTATGACGGGTAATGAAATTGCTCCAGATGTTGAAGCAACTAGATATCCTGAATTTTCTACACTAGTGACTCTTTGTGGTATAAGTAGTTTTAATGAAGTCATTCATGGTGCAGACAATTCAACTCCAGCTATCCAAAAAAGTGTCAAATTGACCACTGAGCAAAATTTGGTGCTACTGAATGGGTGGATCAAATATGGGACCAATGTAATGAACATTTCTCATTTAATCATCCGAATGGGGGAGTTTCGTACATGAATCGTTATAACTACATGAACCAAAAATTAGAAAATGGATTGACGCCTATGATAACGCTAGCTGTATGCAACAAAGTGGGTGGTCGGCGCAAGATGTATTGGGAAAGCGTAAGAAAACTGTTCAGGTGGTGGTACCAGAAATTTCAATTTAATGAAAGAATGGATCACTGTCTGTGATCAACCACATTATGGTAGTAAGATATCATGTAATAGTGGCTCTGGAAGCAGTGGTTCTAAGAGAGCCCACGAGATTGAGTCTAGTGACTCCAACTCTGTAGGATCCAATGGGGAGAGATGCATCAAAGAAAAAAAACTAAAAAGAAAGGTAAAGTCACAGCCTTGGAAGTGGTCAACGAAGATTTTAATTAATTCAGACAAATCAAGGTTCAAGAGTTCGAACGCTTCGAAAAATTAGCTATGTTGCAAGAGGAGGCATACCAATTGATGAAAGAAACAAATTGGGCTAAAAAGATGAAGATGTGGCTGAAGCTAAGTGAAAAGGAACATCTCAATGACCAGAGCAAAGATGTGTTCGAACAGTTGATCAAAAATTATTTGGAAATTAATTGTAGTCACAAGTGGTTGTCTGCATCATACCACTCCATGCTTGTTTGTATCATGTCACTTAATGCTTTTATAATGTTTGTTTGTCACTTTTTTTCTTTAATAATGTTGTTTTCAGTTGATGTTTTAATAATATATTGTCACGTTATGCTTTAATAATATAAAAGTTTATCAAAAACCACTCAAAATAATTTAATAATGTTATCAAGTGCATGTGACTTATTCTTCATTGTGATCCGTGACTTTTCCGTCAATGTTATCCGTGATTTTGGCTTTTTAATGAGAGAATCTTATCTTGCAACCACTCAACATGATTTAATAATGCTATCAAGTGCATGTGACTTTTTCATCAATGTTATCCGTCAATTTCAGCTTTAAATGACAGAATCTTATTTTCCAACCACTCAACATGATTTAATAATGTTGTCAAGTGTCCGTGACTTTTTTTTCAATGTAAAAATCTTATTCTCCAACCACTCAATCCATAGGTTCCATTTTTTTTATAAATATGGACTCATTCTTTCATTGATGTACCAATACCACAAAGGATTCTTCAGAAATTCTTTTTGATATGAATCCATCAGAATTTATTTTTAATATCAAAACTTACAAAAGACATTCTGGAATTGAAGAAAGGTATAAATATTACTTTTAAATTTTATGAAATATTATAACTTATTTAATTTTTCTTAAACAATATCCTGTGCAATTTTGATTGTTTTCACATTAACAAAAACACGAGATATTGAATGTGGGAACATGTGAATATGATTTACAGGAGTTTTAAGATATATATATATATATATTTTTTTTTTTTGATAAATAGAATATCTTTAAAAATAATATTAATAACACTTATTTTTAAATTATAATATATAATTATATTTTATATATTATACATTATTTACTATACGTGACACCATTCAAACGATTTCTACGTATTGTTTGCTATATACATTACTATTCATATTATTTTTTAAAAAAGCCTCTTAAGATTACCTAAATCTTTATTTATTTTTGTGATTTTAATAAAATTATCTACTTTTATATTATTTATAAAATTTCATAATAAAGATTAAATACTAAAATTTTGATATGAATTTTAGAATTTTTATTTTTAGATAACAAACTTAAATTATTATTTATAAAGACAGCTATCGCAATTATAGTTTTATATATAATAATATATTAACTATAAAATCTTGTTATTGACATATTAAATTTCATATTTTAGATATATAAAATATGGACTTTTTGCAAAATTGACCCAAAACTCAAAGTCAACCACAAAACTAACCTATGATTTTTTTGGAACTTTTATTTTCTCTATTCACCTCACAAGTTCAAATTATTCACGAAAATGCCATTAATTTTTTTTTTCTTTTTTCGAAAATGGGTTTTTTACTCTCTCAACCTCATCATCTTAGAGTATTTACAAGATTGTCATTGCCATCAATACACCAACCACCATGAACAACCAATTTGAAGCTCTTAATGCACCTAAAATCGATTTACACTTCCTCTTTTCTCAATTCTTATGAATTAAAAACAACATCTCTTTACTTTCTCACCATATTCATCCCAAAAAACCCAAGATTTTGATTCTAAAATTTTTATGGTTCATAGAGGCATTGAAGGTTATGATTCTTAGTGGGTCACTTTCGTTTGAGCTTTTGTGTGCTTGGAGAAGACTTATGTGTGTTAAGGAAGTTATCTCACTAATTTAAGGTATGAAATCGAGTTTTTATTCAGATCTGTTCGCGAAGAAGACTTATGGGTAAGTCTTCTTCGCGTAGACGACTTACCTAGAAGTCGTCTGGTCAAAGGAGAGGTTAATTTTGCAACTGACTTTTAAATCTTTTTTTAGAGACGACTTATATTGAAGTCGTCCATTTTTGTTTGGATAAAAAAAATCTCGGAAAACCCAGAACGACTTCCGTGGAAGTCGTCTGGGATAAACAGGTTAGTTTTGCAATTGACCGGATTATGTCAGAAATTTGACTTTCCGTGGACGACTTACTTGGAAGTCGTCCAGTAGAAAACCAAAAATTCAATATTTTATTTGTCTCAGGTTAGTTTTGGAATTGAAAAATAAAACTTAAATATTTAATTTACTCTAGACGACTTAAACGGAAGTCATCCGCTAGACGACTTACATGGAAGTCGTCCAAGATTTTATTCCGAGATTCTGGTCAAACCTTGCTTATCTTGGACAACTTACATGTAAGTCGTCTGGCGGACGACTACCGTGTAAGTCGTCTACAAAAAAAATTGTTTTATTTTCCAATTGCAAAACTAACCTGAGACGACTTACATGAAAGTTGTCTCGTTATAATAAAATATTGAATTTTTGATTTTCTACTAGACGACAAGAAAGTCAAATTTCTGACACAATCCGGTCAATTACAAAACTAACATGTTTATCCCAGACGACTTCCTCTCTGGGTTTCTCGAGATTTTTTTTTAAACAAAAGTATGTCAATATTTACAAAGGAAGACTTCCAAAGAAGTCTGCTGTAGAGACGACTTCTCTGGAAGTCGTCCTTTGTAAAATTTTAATTGCAAAAATGACCTAAATAGACGACCTCTCTGGAGGTTTACTAGACGACCCCGTGGATGTCGACTGCGTCAGTGTTTAATAAACTTGCATTTTCTCTAAAACTATAAAGACTTTTTAACATTTTCTTGTTAATTCATGTTTATTAATGAATATTTGGGCTACTGAATGCAATTTATAACTTAATTGGTGATATTTATTAGGTTACCAACATTCATGTTAATTAAAGTTTATAGCTAATGTGCTTTTAACTCATACATGTTTTATGTTTGCTAATTTGTTTTGTTTTGTTTTTTCAGATTGTTCGTCAGTAACATGCAGTGTATAGAGAATGGTTGTTGAAAGATGGCTGTTAGAATTGGGTGGTTGATAAGTTCAAAGGAGCGAGACTGTTCTTTTTGAGTGAAGGTTCGACGCATGCTGAACTTGTTGCAATGGCTCAAGAAGATTATAACCTGGACATGAACACAGAGTCTGTGCAGTTAGCCTACTCATTACCAGAGGCAATGATGCAACATATGGCTTCAGACACCCCTCCTATTCATGTTACAAGTGATAGACAAGTTCGGAACTTGCTCGAGATAGCTAAAACGCATGAAGTACGTCATTGTGTATCAAGCCTTAGCAAGATGAAAGCTGTTTCAGAGGAAGGGGAAGAGGATGATGAATGGGATGAAGCTGATGAAGGGAATAAAGGTGATGAAGGGGATGAAGATGATGATGATATGGCTGAAGATGAAAATCATGATGGGGAGGAGGATGATGGGGGCGAGGATGATGATATCCATGTTGTTGCTGAAGTGGTTGATGATGCTGAGGATTACAGTGAGTATGGGAAGGTTAAAGATGAGGATGAGGATGAGGAAGAAGATGATGATATGTGTTTTGAAGATTTCAAAGGGACATATGGTAGTGAAGGAGGAAGATCGTATGGTAGCAGAATCTATA
>NC_027748.1:27844233-27869158 GCF_000695525.1 Brassica oleracea var. oleracea | reverse complement strand
TTTCAGAGTTGCGGTTGACAGCGGTGAGGCGTAGGTTCTCCTTCAGAATATACAAGTCAATGAAAACTCTCCTTGTGGAAACATGTCGGGTTAATGGTTGTGGATGGAAGATCAGAGCGAGTGTGAAACATGAGACAAACACTTTTTGGGTAAACAAGTATGTGGAAACTCATACATGTTCTGTGGGAGACAGAATTGCCCAGCGGAAACACTGTACTCCGAAGTATGTTGGTAGGCTTTTCATAGATCGTGTTGGAATCATTGATGGGTTGAATCCGCAGCATATCAAAGATGCAATGAAGAACATGTTTGGCATGACACTTGATTACACCACTTCATACAGAGCATTGTTATATGCGCAAGAATTGGTGAGAGGATCAGCGGAAGATGGGTATGAGCAACTGCCTTCATATTTGGAGCAAATCTCCTTAGTAAATCTGGGTTCTATCACTGGTCTAGAACTTGATTCTCTGAATAAATTTAAGTATATATTTCTCTCCTTTGGAGCTTCAATCCGAGGTTTTCAGTATCAGAGAAGGGTCATTGTGGTGGATGGGACTCACCTAAGTGGGAAGTATGAAGGTGTTATATTAGTTGCAGCCGCACAGGATGGTAATTTTCAGATATTTTCATTGGCTTTTGCGATCGTTGATGGTGAAAATGATGAATCTTGGGAGTGGTTTTTCACAAAATTGGCGAGTTGTGTATCTGATGAGTATCCTCTGGTGATAGTCTCTGACCGGCACACATGCATTAAGAATGCGTGTGATAAGGTGTTTCCGTGGGCTACCCGAGGAATATGTTATTATCACCTTCAACAGAACATTGTCCAAAAGTATAAAGGGAAGCATCTCTTGTACTTGGCGAAAGGTGCTGCTTATGCTCATACACTTTACGATTTTGACCGGTATATGGATGAGATAAGGAGTGCAAACCCGGAACTTGCAACCTACTTGGAGAATGCCGACATGACCCTATGGTCAAGGATTCTTTGTCAGGGAGACCGGCACAACATAAAACTAGCAGCATCGCTGAATCGATTAATTCCGCACTGAAGCGAGCTAGAGGATTTCTGATTCATTTCATGTTGGAGTTCATAACGGATAAGCTATCAAGGTGGTTTTGGAAAAGGAGAGATGATGCTTTGAGTTTCACAACTCAACATAGTCGGTGGGTTGAATACTTGCTTGTTGTTCGATCGGAGATAGCAGATACAATGTCTGTCCAACAAATTGATGGATGGCGATTCTTTGTGTAAGGTGCCAAAAAGGACTGTTTTGTTGATTTGGAACATCGAAAGTGTGATTGTGGTGTCTATGGTGTCGAGAAAATACCTTGCTCTCATGCTATAGCAGCTGGATCATATGCTGGTTTGCATATCTCCACACTTGTATGCCCGGTCTACACAAAAGATACTTTGTTTGCAGGATACTCAGAGAATATCTATCCTTGTGCTGGACAACAAGTTGAGGCACACACATGCTTTCCTCCGGAAGTAAAGCGTAGTCCGGGGAGACAGAAGAAATCAAGATGGCAATCTTGGTTGGAGCTATCTAGGATGAGAGGACGCATGCCCCGGAAGCAACACAGGGTTTGTAGGTGCTCGGTCTGCAAAGAAACTGGCCATATGCGTCCACATTGTAAGAACTGACGTGGACGACATTCTCGTTAGTCATCCAGAAGACTTAACTCCTGGACGACCTTCTAGTTAGTCGTCTAGAAGACTTAAATCTTGGACGACCTTCTGATTGGTCGTCCAGAAGACTTAACTCCTGGACGACCTTCTGATTAGTCATCCAGAAGACTATATATTTGCGTATCTGTTATGACTTTGTGTTATGAACTTCTCTGTATTGTAATTTATCTACTTCTGTTATGGGTTTACGTGTTATGAATTTATCTGTGTTATGAACTTAATTGCAACTTAAAAAGACTACAACTCCACCATTAGATTAGATTATCCGAAAGGTTACAACACTACCAAACTAATTTCCTACGAAATGATAGTTTGGTACGAGGATAGGTTACAAAAAACTACATCCTATCCTGACCCTGTTACAAAAAATCACCTTCCTAATCTGTCATACAAAAGCACATTTCATCCCACAAGTTCAAGTACAAATAAAACATCAGTAACCTTGCTCGTCATAAGTTCTCAGGTTCTCATCATTGTCTTCGTTCTCTTTTGCATGGCCTTCAGGAGTCTCCTTAAATATATCCAACGCCATCTTCTCCCTTATAGCCTTCGCGCTCTTGTTACAAAACTCTGGAGGAAATGACATCCTTAGAGCATGACATTCGATGTACTTCAGAGCGAACACGCCACAATCACCAGCTCGGCACTGAGGTACTCCAACGGTAACTCTCTCATATGTGTATGGCTCCAGTGTGTGTTTGACATGCTCTTCGTCAGAGCCAGCACACTCAATAAGCAGATAAGGGACCATGTTGACAAAAGGATCCATGAGCACATCGAGGTATGCAGCTTTAATATGTGTTAAAATGTTGTCCAAGACGACTATGTGCCTCTTAGGGATCGATATCTAAATAGCAATCCAATGCTCGGTCCTGAAGTTCACTGGCGCATAAATATCATCCACATCCAACCTCTAAACCTTCATTGATTGGCAAAATGTTGGTACAATGCCTGCATGATAATTCCACGCCCCACCAGGGAGTCTTCTTCCTAAGTTGTTGATGTCACCCTCGTCGCTCTTAAGTTCCGGGTACTTGTGGGACCACTGCTGAGAAAATACATGATCAAGAAATCACAGTCTCTCGCTCATGAAATGATGTGGATTATCTTGGTACCGTTGCCTCAGTACATTGATAAAAGCATCCATATGCTGCATATAAAACAATACATTGATAAAACAAGTAAGAGATACTTATCAGACGACTTACGCTTAAGTCGTCTAATAAGTATTCTGTTAAGTCTTCTAGAGAAGACATAACAGAAGACTAATTGGTAAATCGTCTGTTAAGTCTTCTAGAGAAGACATAACAGAAGACTAATTGGTAAATCGTCTGTTAAGTCTTCTAGAGAAGACTTACCAGACGACTTAATCGTAAGTCTTCTGATGAGTCTTCTAAAGAAGACATAACAGAAGACTAATTGGTAAGTCGTCTGTTAAGTCTTCTAGAGAAGACATAAATACTGGTAAGGGGTAAACTAGAAGACATAGCAGGAGACTTACTCCGTCGTTCAGCCATTCTAAGGGGGTTCGGAGGGTGAAATAAAACCGATTTGTACATCTACGTGGTTTTTTGGCCATAGGTGTTTTAAAATAACTGCAAACACAAAATGTAGATAAGCAGGATTTTTTGTATACTAAAGGAAGCTATTATGGGACATTCTCACTTACGGATCAAGTTTCACCCAGTCAGTGAGCAGCTTCGACATCTTCTTGTCAGAGGGTGCAAAAGGATCATAGCCTTGGCCAACCCTTTTGTTTGGAATGATCACTTTGGCAGTGTTGTTTCCCTTAAAAGGATTTTGCTGTGAGGCAGCAAGTTTCCTTGCTCGTTCACTCTTTCCACGAACATGTACCATAGCAGCATCCCTCTTTCTCTGCCTTCTAGTTTCCTCCTTCTGTAAATCTGAATCAATGGGTACTCCTTTGTCCAATACAAGAACGCTAGGTTCACCACTCTGTTCTGGAGGTTTCTCCTCGGGCTCATTTGCTATCACAAGACTCATGTCTTTCGAGGAACTCGGTTTTTGGGTGTCATTCTGTCCTGCTTTCGCCTCATTCACACTTTCACTCTGCAATTTCGATGTACAAAATGTGTTTATAAAATATTAACCAAATATCCAGTTCACACATCAAATAAAATTCATACATAAGCAATGATCCAAGCACACTAGAAACAATGTTCCGACATACAATGATTCATCCAAACAAAGCACATCATTCTTTATTCCTAACACTTTCCCTGGTCAATCTCTTCTCTGTGATTTTGGGAGAAGTTTTGGTACTAACTCCGGGTTCGTTCCCACGCTTTTCCAGATTTGAAGTTGTGATTTGAAGTTCATTAGATGCAGTCCCTTTTTTGGTGATTCCCACCTTCTTCTCCATAGCTTCCATCCTATCCCCCAGCAACTTGATCTCCTTCAGGCACATCCCAAACCCATCCCTCATGACATCAGCTATGTCCCTGAAGCTTTTTTCAATCTGCTCCTTGGTCATCCCACCAACAGACGTAGAAGCCTCTGCACGCACCTCAGCAGAAGGCATTTTAGTAGCCTCAACAGAAGCCTCTCTACGAACCCTTTTATGAGCTTTCTTCCGAGATGTTGCACTTTCTTCCTTCACACCACTCTCTGTCTCCGCTGCACTCACTTCCTTCTTCACTCTCGGGTTAGTACCGGTGACTTCCCAACAATCCATGGTCCACTTCCAATTAGATTTCGCATTAAACATGACTATAATTATGTTCTCCGCGGATGGGTCCTCTACATCAAAGTCCCATCATGGATACATCTCAGCATAGTCCTTGTGGACGAAGTTGATCACGCTAGTCTGCAAAAATAAAAGATATCAACTCAGATAACAAAGACTGAAATCATCCAGAAAAGACTTCTCAGAAGACTTTAAAGTAAGTCGTCTGGTAAGTCTTCCACAGAAGACTTCACAGAAGACTTAAAGTTAAGTCGCCCAGACGACATAACTTTAAGTCTTCTGCGAGGTCTTCTCTGGAAGACTTACCAGACGACTTACTTTAAAGTTTTTTGTGAAGTTTAAATACTTGTCTGCTAATGGCCTCTTTAAAAAATCTGCGTCCTTTGCCACCATTGTAAGCCATCAACATTGGAGACGGTCTGTTTGGTAGGGGATGCCCAAAATTAGCACCAAATTCTGGCAGAGCAAAGTACGCCAACACCTAGAGAACTTGATCAAACCCATCAACAGTGTATGAATTTGATTCCAAATTTACACCCTTTAAAGACTACATCAGCACCTTAAACGTCACTCTCCCCCAAGGATAATTCTCAAATCTTTCTAAATCCATCACTAGCCTTGCAAGACTAGCCCGTGTAGCGGTTGAGTACTTTCTCCCTTCAGTGAATCCAGTGAAGATGGCAAGGTATCCGAGCCGCATGCGATCTTCCCGAGACCACTCCTAGCATCTCCCAAATGCTGCTTTTATATGTTCGGTAGTTTGCCCAACATCGACATCAACACCCATCATCTCCCAGAAAGCAGCCATCGCCTTCGTAACCTCAACCCTTGGATTTTCCAGGTCCTCGATGTAATTGCAGTTCAGACCAGTGAGGTGTTCAAACTCCAACAGTGAAAACCTCACCGGTTATGGACCAACAAGACTCCAGAGCTCATACTTCTTCTTGATGTTAAGCTGGAAACTGAGCATATAATGAACCAGCCTTGAAGCCTAACCAAAATTCAGCTCCTTGAACTTGATGAACACTACCAACTTCGACTCCTTCAGCTCCTCATATTCGTCAGCGTTTAGAGCTCGCCTTAGTGCAGTAAATAGCTTCAAGTCATCAGTGTGATAAGAAATGCTCTTCAGAGCAGGGGGCTCTTCCCCTAATGTATACATCCTCTGCGGGAGTGCTGGTAAATCCATTTTCCGGCCTGCAAAACAATCAAAAATAAGCATCTCAATCACATAACAAGTGCACTATTCTAAATACAAATACTGGAAGACTTGCATGTAATTTTTATTGAGAAGACTACTAAGACGACTTCCAAGAAGTCTTCTACAAAGTCTTACACTCTGGAAGACTTCCAACGAAGACTTTGGTCGTCTGGAAGACTTCCAAGAAGTCTTCTACAAAGTCTTACACTCTGGAAGACTTCCAGGAAGTCTTCTACGAAGTCTTACACTATGGAAGACTTCCAGGAAGTCGTCTGAGTAGTCTTTCTGAATAAATACAAAAAAAACTGTTTCTTTAAAAGATGGATGACTTACAGTCGGAGAAGATATGGTCTCCAACGACACCAGCGGTTACAGATCTGCAAAAATCGACGGGAAAAGAAGAATCAAAACTACAATTTTTAGGGTTTTACGGCGGCTAAACGCCTTAAGACAAGAGAAATAACTTACTGGCGGCGGAGTTCAACGAGACGCAGTTTCAGATCTGAACAAAGGAAGCGGATGGTCAGTTTAAACTACTAAATACTCTACACCATGAAGGAGAAACAAGATTTGTCATAAGAGGAGAGATTACCGGCGGTGAGAACGACGGAATACGAGAGATTACCGGCGGTGAGAAATCAGAGCGTAATCGCCTTCGTAATCGCATCTAGAGAGAAACGGTGCTAGGGTTTTGGAAAGTTGTGAAAAAGTAAAAAAAAATGGTATTTATATGTCCGGTAAATGATCCGGTTATGTTTAAAAGTACATTGCTAAAATAAAGGATTCGGTCCGGTATGGACGACTTCCCTGTAAGTCGTCCATCTAAAATTATTGGAAGTCGTCTAGACCCTAAACATAACCCATAAACTTAAGTAACTAACTAAACACTTCATAAAATCAACTTAAACTTCAAAAGTGTTTACTATACACAAAAATAAACACTTACAGGTAAAAATTTAATTTTTCAAAAAAAACATTTAAGCCTTCCAAAATCTAACCCTAAGAATACATACAATACTACAACATATGTTGCCAAACCCTAGACCAAAGAATACCATGATTCACTACCTACACTCATCTATGTTGAAAACAATTCAATTTTGTTATATTTTAATTTATATCACTTAAAACTGTTTATAATTACATGATTTAAATTTTTCGCTTGTCAAAATATTTTTTTAAAATTTTTAAAATTATTTTTAAGATCAGCTACACCAGAAGACTTACTTGGAAGTCATCTAGAAGACATTCAGCATCTCAGACGACTCAGACAACTTACTGAGGCTATATTCGTAAAAATGGCTTCTATTTTTTTGTTTGGTCACAAGGTACTGGCTGTAATTTCACAAGGCTTTTAGGTTAGTTTTGCATTTGATTCAAGTTTAGGTATAGGTTTGTATTTAAAATCAAGTTGTAAGTCATATTTGGAAAATTCCCCATAAAATATTTTAAAATAAAATATATATATTTTTTTAAATTATACTAGTATTACTGATTTTTAGTGTGTAAAATATAAATATATTATATACATCCTGCAGTTATAGTGTTCATGATACATGTCACCATTCATATTTTTTTCTTGAAATGATTATTTTAGACGAATCGCGGTTGTTCCACAGTATGTTTTTCTTTTATATCGCAGTTAAACCACACCAAAATATCCAATCCGCTTATTTCACACCGTTCAATCCGGTGTTACCAATCAAAGCCTTAATCTAACTTCAATCGTTAGGTAAGTACACAATTGATCGAATTTTTTTATGTTCAAAAAAAACTTCTATTCGCTTTAAGCAGACAGCCCGGATAAAGATTAATCTGTATATGCCTTTTTCTATTGCTGTCCGTATAACTTTTTTTTTGTCAACATGTTTTCATTGAAAGCCCATTGGATAACATACAACTGGGTCGGTTTACATAAGCCCGAAGAGAGAATTTTAAATTAAGTCCAAACGAAAAGAAAAAAGAAACGGTGGTGAATGAGTCATTCAACCACGTGTCAGCATTCGGAGCCTTTTGGACCACATGTCTCTTACGGGTCCTTTGCTTGAATCAGGCAATTTCGGCCGTTAACGAGGTTTCACCGCCGGGCTGAGCAACCGCTTCTTCCGTTCATCGTCCACCTCTCTGAAAAGGCTTCGATTCTCCTATATCCGACTCCAATTGAGATTACTTCTTTCTTCGGTCGCCGGTTGTATTAGAACCCATTTCTCTATTCACCGGAAGTGTATTGCAGATAAAGCTTCAGAAGTTATAGTAACAGATCTTTGCCGAAACAGTATGGCCCTGTTCGTTTGGTCGTCGCCAGCGTCAGCGACTAGAGTCAGCGACCAGCGACTGCGACTTGATGTCGCTGATAGTTGTTCGTTTCCATGTCGCGCGGTTGATCGCAGCGGTTGTCGCTGGATTGTTCATTTCCATGTCGTGCGGTTGATCGCAATTATCGCTACGTCGTTCGTTTCAGTGTCGCTTGCGACCAGATCTTTACATTTAAATTATTTATTTAGTTTTTGACAAAAATATGATTACAGTTATTTATATTTTTTTAAATTCGTTTTTAGTTACTCAGTTTTTATTTTTAATTTATACATATCTTGTAAATAAAACCATATTAATAAACGAAATATAAATTCAAATATAAATAACAAAAGAAATGAAACAAAAGCCATAAGTTTAAAACAAGCTTACTAAACAGTCATACTTAAACAGACACTACAATCCTTCATAAATCTTAACTCCAATCATATGTTCAAGGTAGCTAATCTTATCATCATCACTAGGAAAAGACATAAAAGATAGTATGTTTCCTTCATCAGCTTTGAGATGGTTAACAGCAGCAATGTGAAATGGTGACCACTTTATCTAGCATCTTTTCAGCTATCTTATTTTTTTCTGCCAGAATTGCATTTCGAACAGCATAAGGCTCATGATCAACTTCTTTACGTTTTCTCTTTGACTTTGAACATCCAGCTCTACTTGTTTCTTCTCTTGGTGCTGGCATATCAGTTTCAACTGAATCAGATTCCTCATCCTTTTCTGCATCTACTCTAGAATCTAAACTAGCTTCTCCTTGCTGAGCACTCCATCCTTCTGCTCCAGTCACAGTAACAGCACCAAACTCTGCTTCAAAAACATCCATGTTTGGAGGCACTTTGGTCTTGTACTTTCTTGCACCTTGCCATTCCTGTTTAAGAGAAAAAAAAGTTAGTATACTTGAAGACAGATTGTATTCTTTCATGCTAATATACTGACATTGTTAAAGCAACTAAGAGAAAGTTACATACCGCAATGCGTTGATCCCACCAAGCATCGGACATCTCCAACCTTCCCATAGCATCATAGACAAGCCCGGTTCTGTTATGAGTGAGTTTCTTAAACTTGACGTATGCTTTCCTACTGATATCAACCTTGTTCTTGAACCTGTCCCATATCCATCTCTTACTAAATTTCTCTTCAAACTTCTTTATGATGAACTCCCTTCCAACTAGATTCATGCCACTCCTTGGTCTGTTCCCTTTTCTTTTCTCATCGACATAAAGAGTAAAAAAATACCGAACTTCTTCATCGGTCCAGTTCTAAATAACAAGTCTCATCAATACACAAACAAGCTAAACTAGCAGGAAAAAACAATCACAAAACATCTAAGAAACTAGAACTGCATAAGACACTTACAATAATTATTAGCCATTCTTCTTGTCTAGTTGTTGTCTTGTTGTGATTTATGTCGAAACCTGAAAAGATAATACAAACAAAACGTAAGTGAATCAAAGGGGAAGAGCTAACAATATACAAACACATTCTAAGCCAATCATAGACATGTATTAATGTTGTGTCATTAAGAAAACAAAACTGCAACATAACTCTTAAGCTACGTGAAAGAACAAACCCACATGCCAACCACGTTCTTTAGAATCAGACAGTAATGCCATTAATCTACTTGTTTCAACCAAAGCAATATTAATCTGATATGTGAATGAAGTAATAAATTAAGACATGATCAAAGACTTCTAATCATTGAAATCAAAACTCATCTCTGCAAATCAACTATCTTAGATGATCAAAACATATTATAATCCCAAAACCCAGAACAATGCAATTTTCTTACAGGTACAGCAATAAGACAACGCTTTGAAACATGCCCATCTCACTGATTTCAGTACTAGCTATAAACCCTCCTAAATCTCTCAAGTGAAAGGTCGAGATCGATTGTACCTGAGTTCGAATCAGGATCAGAGAGAGAACTGCCTGAAAGTTGAAAAGAAAAGGATTTACTTCCAATCAGAATGAGAGAGAGAGAGAGAGAGAGAGAGAGAGAGAGAGAGAGTTAACTGACCTTTGAGCTTTGATGGTAGAGGAGGAGAGATGATGAACAGGCGTAACGAAGAAAGACGTAAAGAGATTTAGGGTTAAGGGTATTGTTTTGTGATTTTGAAGATAAATCAAGGGTGTTTTTGTCTTTTTACACTATTTTATTTTTTTGATCGCTGGTTTTCGATCGCAACGCTGAAATTTTCAGCGATCGAAAAATTTGAACGCCGAACGCTGGCGTCTGGTTGCAGCGATCAGTCGCAGAACCGACGACCACCAAACGAACAACGTTTAGTCGCTAGGACTGGTCGCTGACGCTAGCGGCCCGCAAACGAACAGGGCCTATCCATAATGGAAAGCTTCGACTCATCTAAATTTGTACCAAAGCAAAGAGCTTTAATCAAAAACTTAATTATTTGCCCTTTTAGGATACTCTGCCATTAATACAAGCAGCAGAGATTGATTCCTAGCCAGACAAAAATCAAGAGTAACCGGCTAGAAAGAAAATAAACCCCAATACCAAACGGAATATGAGATGTGAAGAAGAAAGAAGCAAGATTATAACTTTTATTTTATCAAACCAAATCAGAAGAGGATAAGAACATGAAGAACGGATCTGATTTGGATTTGATAACACCACAAAAATCGTCTAAACGAAAAATGAAAATCGCCTAGCGAAAGTACGTAATCGATCGCGAGATCGAAGTATATTACACCAAAAAAAACGATTTATCATCTCTTCTCTTCCTTTCTGTGTAAGGTTCTAGAGAGGGAACAGAGAAGTGTCCGTATAACGTTTGTCACAAGTTGTTTACATATGATTACAGATAAAGAAAATACAAGAATCTGTCTCTAAAAAAAGGATAAAGAAAAAAAGAAAATATCGACGTAATAATATGACATAACCCACATAACTAGTATTCTTTCTCCGGAAAAATTGTCAATTTCAACCCCAACGATTTCAATTGTGCCAAATACAACCCGAACAAATAGTTAGTGCCAAATACGACCTTAACTCAACTATAAATCAAAAGAACTATCCAAATTTCTTAAAACGTGCGTAAATCAACATTGATCTCTAACAGAAGTTAGTTAACCGTTAACAAGATAAAACGACGTCGTTTTGATTTAATTTTTTTAAAGAAAATATGTTCATTCCGAGATTCAAACATATTTTTCGATACCTGTTTAAAAGGACACACTAACTACTAGAATAAAGTAATTTTTAAAAATATTATTACAAATACTTGTACCTTACTAAAATGAAGAAGCATGATAGTTTATATAATTTTCAATTTGTAATAATATTTTAAAAAGTTATTTTAGTCTCGTGGTTAGTGTGCGAGACGTGGGTTCAAGTCAAAGAAAGAACTTATTTTTTTAAAAACGTCATCATTTTATCCTGTTAATAGTTGACTAATTTTGGTAAAGTATTGTTTTAAGCGTTTTAAAAAGCTTGAGTATTTTTTTTCTAAGTATAATTAATTGTTATTTATTCTAATCGTATTTGGCACTTTTTCCTTTTATTCCTCGGAGTTTCGAGAAAAAAAAGGAATCATTTTCCCATATAGCGACACGTCTCACAGTAAAGGAAACATTAAACTGACTGAAAAGAAATTTTGTGGGTCCTACATTTTGAATTATTATAGATTATATTTGAAGTAAAAAAATCAAATAAAATAAGAAAAGGCCACCGCGAGGAGAGACGATGATTATCAATCAGTGTAATCATTAATCATATCTTCTTTTTTGAAAATTCTTCGCGGAACAGAAAAGGGATTCATTAACCAACTTGACCATTCGCCGCTTCGCTTTTCACATCCATTTATCTCTCACTCACCCACTTTTCTGCGAAAATCTCCGAATCGGGTTTCGTATATTGTTTCAGGTGCGGCTTTTGAAAGAACTGAAATTGAACATACTTTGAGAACTCTCCAGCCTTTTTTTATCTGGGTTGTGTCGTGGGAATTAGGGTCTGTTGAGTCTTGGGTGGGGGGGGAGAACATGGAGAAGTACGAGCTTGTTAAAGACATAGGTTCTGGGAACTTTGGAGTGGCGAGGCTGATGAGGGTCAAAGACTCCAAGGAACTTGTTGCCATGAAGTACATCGAGCGTGGCCCTAAGGTTTCTCCTTTTTTTTTTTTGTTTTTTTTCTGAGCTCTTGAGCTGTGATTTCAGAGATGGGCAAAATGCCAATTTTGAATATTCTAACTTGTGTATCTGCTTAGTTCAGAATTGTTATATTTGTTTTGTCTTCCAAGTTCAAATATTGAATCTTTTTCTGTTTTTTTTTTTTTGGGGGGTATGTAGATCGATGAGAATGTGGCTAGAGAGATTATTAACCACAGATCACTTCGCCATCCCAATATTATCCGGTTTAAGGAGGTATGTGCATTTCCTACACTTTGATGGCCTGTTTAAAGCTATGTTGAAAATTGAAAAGTCTCAGCTAAGGTGTGCATCTTCACATCTCTCGCAAGTGCACTATGTGGTGGGTTAAACCTTTTGGGCTTTTGCAGGTGGTTTTGACTCCAACGCACATAGCTATTGTCATGGAATATGCTGCTGGAGGCGAGCTATTTGAGCGTATATGCAGCGCTGGAAGATTCAGTGAAGATGAGGTGAGCTTGCCATTTTAGATATTAAAAATTAAAAGTAAGAGATCAATTTGAGAGTTCTGTATTGTCTTAAAATAGATCGACCAGGAAGAAATGGGAAAAAAAGGAAAAGTTCTGTCTGTACTATGTATGTTGAGCATGGGAAACAAATGTGATCTATATATTTTAAAGATCATTTGTTGTAGCTTCTTTGATTATGACATTCAAGCTGTTTGTGCCCATCTTTTCTTTTTTCTCAGGCAAGATACTTTTTCCAGCAGCTTATATCAGGAGTCAGCTACTGCCATGCTATGGTAATGAAGTTTTTTTCTTTTCAACTTTCAGAAGTTTTTCTTTATCAGTCCTGTAGTCACATTAGTTTTCCTTATTGCCACAGCAAATATGCCACAGAGATCTGAAGCTCGAAAATACTCTCTTGGATGGAAGTCCTGCACCACGTCTGAAGATCTGTGATTTTGGTTATTCCAAGGTATGTCTTATTATCTCCGGCAGCACTTGAGTGTTCGAGAGTTGCTTCTTATTTTTTGTTATTTACCTTCCATTTGCTAGGACATTTTTTATTTTCGTGTGATGTGTTTGTCTTCTTTTGTAGTCCTCACTTCTGCATTCTAGGCCCAAATCAACTGTTGGAACTCCAGCATACATTGCACCCGAGGTTCTTTCTCGTAGAGAATATGATGGCAAGGTAAATCTTATGTATTCAAGTGTGCTTAGCCCCTTAATAGAGACAAAACAGTCTGAACATCTTCCTTTGTAGTTGTGTACGTCTTTCAGTTTTGCTCATCCATTATATTCTGATACATTGTGACCCGTGCATGTTATGGTAGATATAAGCCCCATCTTGTCATAAATCTGCTCTGGACTTCGTAGATTTGGGCGATCATTTAATAAGGGATCGAGAGAGATTTGTTTCTATAATCATCCAGGACCATATGTTTTCCCATGCTTATCATCTAAATCTAATCCACCTGCCATCACCCCTTGCTTGCACTTTCTGACTCTTGTTTTTTATTGATAGTAACTTTGAACCATGCATAAAAAAATGGATCCCAAATAAAGGATCTATGAAATTTTGTTTAGATGTGTTTTTTTTAATCATCTTCACAGAATCATTAACGGTTTTTTCTTATATTTTTCTTCTCACTCAGATGGCTGATGTATGGTCATGTGGCGTGACTCTTTATGTCATGCTTGTTGGAGCATACCCATTTGAAGACCCAGAGGATCCCAAAAACTTTAGAAAAACAATGCAAGTAAGTTTATCTTTTTTTTTTTACAGCCTTTCCTTTAAGAAACAATGTGACCCACTAGTTGTTGCACTACATTGTTACAGAGAATATTGGCTGTTCAGTACAAGATCCCTGACTATGTCCATATCTCACAAGATTGCAAACATATCCTCTCCCATATATTTGTTGCTAATCCACTCAAGGTATCATATCTCTCTCGAAAATGCTTAATCCATCCTTTGTGAGATTATAACTTGTTGTTCTTTTGCAGAGGATTACAATAGCTGAAATCAAGAAACATCCATGGTTCCTAAAGAACCTGCCACGGGAGCTTACTGAGATAGCTCAAGCTGCTTACTACAGGAAAGAGAATCCGACGTTTTCTCTACAGAGCGTTGAAGAGATCATGAAGATTGTGGAAGAGGCAAAAACACCTCCTCCTGTTTCTCGATCTATAGGAGCATTTGGTTGGGGAGGAGAAGAAGACGCAGAGGAAGTATCTGAGGAAGTAGTAGAAGAAGACGAAGAAGATGAGTATGATAAGACGGTGAAGCAAGTGCATGCTAGTGGAGAAATCCGAATCAGTTAAAGAAAAAAAAGATTGGTTGTTTTGTTTTTGTAAAAGGAAAAGAAAAAGAGTTTTCGTTGGTCTTCTTTAGTGTTTTTTTGTTTGGTTCTTAAATTTGAAGGTTTCTCTTGTGGTTTTTGCTTTTGGAAGTCCTGTAAAATCTGCAGTAGAAGAGACAGGTTGGTGATGAGTTATGTTTGGGCTTTGTGACCTTATATAAAATATAGTCTCTTTGTTCCTCTGTTTCTACAGACAGGGGATACGTTAAACTGGAGATTTGGGTGGCGTAATCGTCCATAGAGTTTATGAAATATGTTGCAACAGAAGAAACAACAAACTAGGCTGATCCAGTACGGTGGTCACTGGATAGTACAGCCTCTCCTTGAAGGTTGGCTTCATGCACAAGACTTCTTCCAGGCACGACCCATTGACTTTTTCGTTTGTAGCTACCCAAAGTCGGGCACCACTTGGCTCAAAGCTCTAGCTTTCTCTATAGCCATTCCTCAAACCCTCTCCTAAAAAGCAACCCTCATGATCTTGTTCCTTTCATTGAGGGCGAACTCTCTTTAGTCCCTCAAGTTGATGATGTTGCCAATGACAATGGGAACACTCTTTTCTCGACTCATATCCCTTATGGATTGTTACCCGAAGCAATTTCGAAGTCGGGTTGTAAGATGGTTTACATCTGGAGAGACCCAAAGGACACATTTGTGTCCATGTGGAATTTTTTCCAAAAGGAAAGGTCAGACAATGGCCCTCTCAATATACCCTAGAAGAGTCTTTCGACATGTTCTGTCGAGGTCTTTCTTTGTACGGTCCTTATCTAGATCATGTCATGTCGTATTGGAACGCTTACCAAGAGAATCCTGATCAGATTTTGTTCCTCAAGTATGAGACAATCAGAGCTGATACTTTGCCTTACGTGAAGAGATTGGCTGAGTTTATGGGTTATGGATTCACAGCTGAAGAAGAGAAGAAAGGGGTTGTTGAGGGGGTAGTGAATCTTTGCAGCTTTGAGACGTTGAAAAATCTTGAAGCCAACAAAGGAGAGAAAGATAGAGAGGGTACCGAAGGAAGAGAAGACATTCCTTCTAATTTTTATCCAAAAAGCCCATATTTCAGAAAGGGAAAGGTTGGAGATTGGAGCAACTACTTGACTCAGGAAATGGCAGCTCGAATCGACGGATTAATGGAAGAGAGATTCAAGGGAACCGGTTTGCTAGAACATGATATCTGACCGGTTTGTATTCTCAGTTTACTTGCATGACAAGTTTTTTCCTATCTTCAGTGTTATTCTAAAATGTAATGAGTCATCATTTGAAAGACCAAATCTTGTTTCTGATATGGTGTTCGATATAAAAATGATTTGGGATTGTAGCCCATTCGCTTTGCCATGATTTATGCAAAGTCTTGATCCTATGCAAATCTTGTTTCCACACGCATGATTTGGTCTGCAATATTCATTCTATTTATTTTATTTCATAATTTCCATCATTCCATTAGTTGGATATGGGCGAATTGGTTTTACAAAACTAAACGCCAATTTCTTTATTTCACGCTTAGACATACCAATCAACTCCTTTCTACAGTCTCAACCTTCCGATCTGGGTTTAGGACAGAGGTTATAATTATCCAACACACCTTGGTTATTTATGTCTTCTAGACAAGTACTAAATTGATAATAATGTAGTAATATTCTAGACAAATAAGTATATCCATTAAATAGAGAGACATAAGATTAACCCAAACAAAATATCTTTTTGCTAAGAGAGCCAAAGTAAACAAAGATCAGCCTTCGTAGTCGCCTTGTGCAAACTTGTTCTCGGGGTAATACACAGCAACCACTTGGTTTCCTCCAAATTTTCTTCCGTTCATTCCCGATCTGGCCTTTGCTGCGCCATCTACATCCGCATACTCTAAGAAAACCTGCATTAATATAAATATCATTTAGAGGGATTCGTGATCATGAACTTAGTAAAAAAGAAAACTGTTTCTCAGAGTAGAAAACGGACCTTTCCAACTCCTGGTGTTGGATCATGATCAGGATTGGGCCTCGGAATCACAACATTCACCAGGTTACCTGCACACAACAATGGATTACCAAGAGTTCGGACAGTGTAAGTGTTAGCAAATGGCAGAACGTCAGTAACATTGCTTACCGAATTTTCCACCTTCTTGTCTCATGTCCTCCATTATGTCTTCATATTCTTCATCGTCTGCAAGATCATCAGCTGTAACCACTTGAGTCAAACATACAATCTTGGTTGGCGTGCTTCCCGGTTGTAGCATAAGCCTCTGTTACACGACAATAGACACTTAATGAGTGATCTTCAGATATACAGTAGTAAAAGCCAGACGATTTATAGAGACAAAGCATGAAGTAAATCACTCACCTGCAAAGCAATCTGCTGTTGAGCATGAAGTAATACTTCCTCTTGCTCAGGTTTAGGTTGAATCACACCCTGGACTGCACGCCTCACTGTAAGTGTCTTATCACCCATCTTAATCCCGTTTAGAGCGGCACAAGCAATATCTGTCACTAAAGGATCTTGGAAAACACAAAAAGCATATCCCTTCGAGTTTCCAGTTTCCCTGTCTTTAACCAAGTTAAAACCTCTCAGGGGCCCAAAAGACTCCAAGAGCTCCCTGATCTGTTCTTCTGTGAAGTAATAAGGAAGCCCACCAACAAAAATGCGGTCCGGACCCTCAAGCCCACCGGTAGACCCCGAAGACAATCCAACAGCCGCCAAATTGAGACTGGGATTAGGCTGGCTCGGGCCAAGAGCTGCAGCAAGCGACGGGTTATAGTCAGTTGGCCTCCTCACCTTTACAGGAACCCCCTGGAGATGTTCAAAGCTAAGATGTAAATACTCACAGTACATATTGTAATTAATAAAGAAGATGAAATGGGACATCTAAAATGAGCAAGAAGATAATACATTACCTCTAATATAATTCCGTCTAGTGCCATTGCATTACTAGCCTCCTCAACAGATCTCATCTCCACAAAAGCGAACTTCTTTTCATGGTTTATGTAAACATTGACCACCGCATCGCCTAAATGAAAATTAAACAGAGGCTGAGTTATTGTCTAGACCTGTCAAAAATCTAAAAACAAAAAGCAAAGAAACTTTCATCACCTGGCCCAGCAGTGTTTCCCCCAATCGCCGCCATCACTTGGCTAAAGAAAGTTGCAACCGACTAGAAAATGAAAATCCATTCTCAGTAGTCATAAAATGACAACGCCAAAATTTGTGGTTTAAAACGACTATAATAGACAAAAAGTAACAAAACCTGTTCATTTGCAGTGGGTGGAAGGCCACCAACATAAACTCGTCGAGCATGCCTAGTTGCCTGCCATCATAACACAGTATTGTATGGGAATCTTGACAAAAGATGGACAACAGGAAAATAAAATAGATTGGTTAATCGTACCTGCTGAGTCATTGCCTGCATTGGCAGTAAAGGAAGCGCTCCCATTTGCTAGGTGAGAAGAAAGAATGAGAAGTTATCAGGCATGTTTGCCAAAAAACAAAACAGGAGAAAAAAAGGAATACATAGATTATACCTGACCAGGGACCATTGCAAGCATGTTGGGGAACATCCCTGGAATACTAGCAGTAGCTGGCACACTAGGAACCTGGCCTGCTATAACAAGTAGTAGACATCACAGAGTGTTAGTCAAATAATATTATTTTTTTCCGGATAAGCAGAGACCAGCCAACAAGTACAAAGCTACAGCACCTTCCTACCAACTAAACCCACCAGTACAGAGTAAATCAGCGTCTTATGAATATTAAAATATGAAAATGTAATATCTGTTTCAAAATTGGCAAAACTTGTTAAGTCTAGAAAACAGGCATATAGTTGCCAGTCGAAGATAAAGAATACCAATGACAACCGTTGCACTGGTTCCTCCTTGTACATAGCCTTCTTAGTTCTTACTACAAAAATAAGACACAAAAACAAACAAACACCACCAAAAAAAAGACAAAAACAAAAGTCTCTCAGTTCCAGAACCACTTCACCAGGGAACAAAAAATAGTAAAACATCCTATGAAGAGAGCAAGGATTTAAAAGCCCTCTGCAATTAAAATGCAGCTTACCAAAGTTACACCGTGTAATTGATAATGATCTTTCCAAACTACGTAAAATCAAAAACAACAAGCAGTTAAGGAACAAAATAACGTTGGGTAGATGAAGAAGCATATACCTGCGGCAGCAACAGCAGTAGCAGCTAGCATTGCAGAAGCAGGGGGCGCCATATCGAATCCACTTACCCTCTTGCTGAAAGGGCAATTATCAAGAGGTCAGACATCAGTACAAACAGCTAGGAAATACAAATGGCTGCACTAAACCTAAGTAACACACAAATAAACATCCAAATAATACTCTATATATATATTTATATCATGTTTCAAGATAATAAAGACATCAAAAACTAAAAATAAGGGGTTTCTTTGACTTGGCATCACAACACATTGCAATAACAGAGAAAGCAGGTACCTCTTGGACCGTGAGCGTGAGCGTGAGCGTGAACGTGATCTATGTTCAGACCTACGCCTATGCTCGGATCTTGACCTACGTTCAGAGCGGCTCCTGGAGCGAGAGCGTGAGCGTCGCCTGTGTCTCTCCTCTCTATCTCGATCGCGAGAGCTCCTGTGGATAAGTGATGACACCGTCAAATTAAGAAAGAGAGAAACAAGAAAAAGAATAGTAACAGACTATAAGTACCTGTGACGGTGTCGACTTCTGTAATGATCATCGTCATCATCATCATCGAGATCATCTCTCTCACGTTCCCTTTTCCCATTACGTTCTCTGCTACGGTCCCTATGACGATCTCTACGATGGCGATCGCGTTCCCTATCTCTATCCCTGCTCTTCTCCCTATCTCTGTCCCTGTCTTTATCACGCCCCTTTGCCTTGTCCTTCTCCCTGCTTCTTGAAGAATCCTTATCCAGATCATGAGAATCCTGCAAGCGAAACAAATGGTCAAAGGCTTACAAATGAATAAGTGCACACCAGAGGCAAGTTCTACAATAGCATAATACACCCAAACCTAACTCTTTATATAGCTTAAACTATCAAACACAGAACTGCTACTAAATGACAACAGGAAGAAGCTGAATCGAACAAGGAACGTGTAAAGATCAAGTGTACATACTCGAGACTTGGAGTCCTCGCTACCAAGAGACTTGAATGGCGAGCTCTCCCTAGCTATGTAGTTCTCGTTGTCGTTATTGTCATCGGTGGCGACAGTGACACTATCTCCGTTACCTTCGTAATTCATCTTCCCCCTTTGTGATTGTTAAGAAAACCCTAGAAGCGATTTATCGAGAATTAATTATTATGAAGAGGAAGATGGTCAAGGATATTATCGTAAATTGCTTCCTTCCGTATAAGAGGGCCTACACCAACATGGGCTGCTTTTGACTAATGGGCCTATCAATTACATCAACCAAACTTCCTATGGACCAACTCGTGCATAATCGTTATGCAATACACTAGAGATTTTTATTCAGGGAACAAAATAACTGAAAAGAGATACCCTCAATAATCGTTATACATAACCCCTCATTTAGAGTTGGCTGTGTCAGCCAATCCAGCAGAGATGACATGTCTTTTAGGAGTTACACAAAATGTAAAGAATATATAGTGAAATTAGGCTATTTATTGGATGACAACGAATATTTTCTGTCGTGAACCTAAGGTATGGTAACTGAAACTAGTATCACAAAGCTTTACATAGAGAATCAGTGCTCCATGTTCTCATATGGCAGATTATAACACGATATTTCACGGTTACGAGGAATTTGACACGTCATTTTATACAATATGATAATCATTGTCTTCGATGTACCAAAGCTGATGAATATGTTAATCAAGTTATTTTGAGGTGTCCACCTGCTATACAGACCTGAGCATTATCATCAACTCCTTTATGCCCATCGATTTTTCTGATTACCAGTGTGTATTTTAAATGAAAAATTGATATAAGAGAATACAGCTAATACTAAAAGGGATATATGAGGACTAAGGAGGGTGTCCACGCAGACAAATTAAATCTGCCAATCATATGTTCCCGTTTTCCCACGCGTCAGCATGCTTCTAACTTCCTTTTAAACCAAAGTAATATGTCGTCTCCAATTCTTCCACTTCGTTTTCATCGTTATAAATCCCTGCAAATTGGCGTTTAATTGAAGATATTTACAGATCAATTCTATTGAGATTCACATAAATTTGACGATTCATGTCCTATATCTCTCCATCATTCTTAAAAACCGTGAGGGTGATCTCAACACTGTAGTGCAGATAAGCAAGCTCGGGGTTGGACAGGTGTATGCTGCCTCTGTGATGCATTGGTATTTCCTGAAGCGGATCGACCAAAGGTTTCAGCTCGAGAAGGCAATGAAGATTCTCCCAGGCGGGTCGGATGAAGGTGAGACTGGCATTGAGCAGGCGGGAAGGAAAGGAGAGAGAAGGTTCTATGAAGAAACGTAAGAGACGTATCAAGCTGTTTCCTCAAGCCAAGAAGTTGGTTCGTTTGTGGGAGGGATCTATGCGAGGGGTGGTTCCAGCAGCGAAATGAAACAGTCCCGGTTGAAGACGTACGTCATGTCCTTTGACGGAGAAACTCTTCAGAGATACGCTACAATTAGATCAAGAGAAGCGGTTGGTATAATTGAGAAGCACACATAGGCGTTGTTTGGGAGGCCAGAGATTGTGATAACTCCGCAAGGCATTGATTCGTCCAAGGACGAGCATATACAGATCAGTTTCAAGGGACTGAAGAGGCTTGTGTTGGAGGCTGTGACGTTTGGTTCGTTCCTATGGGATGTGGAGAGTCATGTAGATTCAAGGTATCACTTTGTACTGAACAGTATATATAAAGTTTTGACCTTTTGTGTGTGTTTTGTTGGTTTGTTGAATAAGCTTTGTGTGTTAACAGATAACAGAAAGTTTTGAGCTTTTATGTGTTCTGCGAGTCTATCGCTTGATCAATCATTGTATGAGAAGCAGTTTTACTCTTTGTGTGTGGTTTGTTCAGTTACAGGTATTAGCTGTTTCCTTTTGCTTTATTCAGTTACACTTAAGAGAACATGGTTGCAAATTTTCTTTTTGGTATGTCAGTTTTTTTAAAGTTTTAACGAGAAAGTAAACATTATTTATGTGGAAACATTCTTCAGATGGCTTGAGATTGGTATATTATCTGCTAAAAATGTGAAAGAGATGTGTGCAATAGTTTCCTGTTGATTACTTGATTGGGTATAAGTTTTGTGATTATTGGGTATCTCCTTTTTACTGGTTGCTGCAGAGAAGGAGCTTTAGCCAAGGGAGGAGAAGAGTGAACAAAAGAACCAGCTTGGCTCAGAAGGAAGATGTAATCAAGAGAACTGTTTATGTCAAAGACATCGATCAACAGGTTAAAAAAAAGGGGAATATGTTGGTTTTAACCTTTCGTCATTGGGATGGATCCACCCAGTACAAACTACTCTGTCATGAAGAGAGCATTTGATGAAGGTTGTAGAGGCGTCATCGCTAAAACGGTAAGATTTTCTCAGTTTTAGGGTAGTTGAATCTTTTTTGTGCATGTTGACTAAATGTAATTGGAATTGAGGTTACGTCATCACTCATATTGTATGCTAAAGAGCAGAATCAAAACAGCTGCTAGACAAGTTGTGCGCTTCTGGAGGACGTTTGCGGATGGATTAATGCTAAAGCCATTGTTCCAGTATGGGCTAAGAGCCTAAGATGACTTCTAACAGAGGTGTGTGGCTTGTGCCTGATTCTGACACTACATTTTTAGCCAATTAAATAGTTTAATCAGTTCTGATCATTTAGTATTCTGCTTCAGGGACGGACATCTTTCTCGCAGGCGGCTCAGATCATGGTACGTTCATATATTCTGTTTTTTTTTTCAATTAAACAAGAGCCTTAGACATTAACTAATAACAATAGTTTCCTACAACAGGGGAGATCACATAGTTAAATAAAAACTCTGTTTTTTTTTTTGCCAATTATCTCTAACAGTTTCTTCGTCCTCGGCTCTCTTAAAACACTGTTAAGTTATGGTTGTAGAGCTGTGAAGTTTAAGACAGCCGAGTCTATGTTTCCCAGTGCAGATCGAAGCTCTAAGGTAAGCTGTAATAAATAATTTTGCTTTTGTTAACGTTTTACGATTTGTAACAAGTGCTTCTTTGATGACTTCTAACAAGCTGTTTTGAACTGTATTGAAGTAGGAGGAACAAAAGAATGATAGAAATAGATCTGTTATGGTTCAGAGCACAACAGATTTAGATTTAAGTATGTGGAGCTCATCAACAAATTGAACAAGTACAATTCCAAAGTTTAACATCTTGGGGGTAATGGCGGATGGGAGTTATAGGTTGCTGAAACGAGAGCGCTGAAGAAGGATTTAACAAATAAGGTACAAGCTTCATTTCATAAACATTCACACAGTCTTTGCGTTGGCTGATGGAACAAGCTTTATTTTTCTTTGTGGTTACATGAATCTACTTGCTACTGGTTCGGGTTTGGTTTTGTGTATCTTTAACAATTATTTTAATTCATTATTTATTCGTTTTGCTCATTATGTAATACATAGCTTTTAATAATAAAAATAGCAAGTTTTTTTTTGAAACACCTAAAAAGGTAAGTTTTATTATTGAAAATTTAGTTAGACAAAACAATGAAAATAACTAAGTTCAATACGATTTACATTAGATATACGATTGAATATGATTCCAAGTGTTGATTATATTAACTAAGTTCAATGTTAAAAAACTTCATAAAGCCACTTAGAAATATACATATTCATAACCAATTTTTAAGGATTAAGTGTATGTATTTTCTTGAGCCCTCATATAATATTTAAACTGAAATTATTCATATATACAATAAAATTTACCCCCTCCATAATATTTAAGAGGTATTGTATCTTACAATCTGTTCAGTGATAGATTCAGAATGTGGATAATATAAGGGCTACACGAGTATTTTTCCTGCAGCTTTTGAAACTGAAGGAATGGTGGAGAGCAACTATGATGCTGCTTCCAAACTAACTGGTGGACGTAACTCTCAGGGGTCAATCATCTAGTGGTCATCTCTTTTAGGGAGGGTAGGATCGGATTTAGAGTCAGAAGCAATGGTACTACTCTTAATTATTCCGAAGCTCATGTAATATCACCTCCTCCCCACCAAGCGCATGCTTATGAGATCATGAATGTAAGCAGCAATATCAAATGGTGCGCTTCGAAAATATTTTACCGGAAGAAGATTCCTTTTGTGTTGCTCTTCGTTCTATCAATCACAACACACACGATAATCCTATCTGTATAAGTACATATGAGTCTTAATATTAGAAATTATGTGATGTAGCATAAATTTAATATTTTAAGAGAAAATTTATCCTTTTAGTTATTAATCTAGACGATATTTAAAACAATGCAAACATATCTTTTAATAAGAAACTAGGTGTTTTCCTTCACCAAGTGCAGTAGAAAATTTAAAATATTTTTTAAGAGCCAAATGAAAATTATATTTGAAAATAATTTTTTATTAATACTGTAAATTTTCTTTTTTATCAATACTTTAATATAAATTTGATTTAATTAAACATAAAATTAATATAAAAAATAAATAATTTTGTTTTTTAAATTATATTTAAGAATATGCATGTATATATTTAAAATTAATAGATAGATTTAATCTATTTATTTCAATTAATTATATTAAACAAATTTGTAAAACAATTTGCATAATTATTAAAAATTAAAATTAAAGAAATTTTATAAAATTTGTATATATATAAGAAACTAATGATTTTACGATTAAATTTATATAATTTTCTAAAAAAATATATATACATTTATGAAAATTTTAGTAATACAATTGTATAATTTAAAAATATATAATTAAATAATATTTCAAAATTTGTAATGCCTTATTTGAATATATTTATTTTAATGATGATTTATGAGTTATTACGATATTCTAAAAAAAATCCAAAAATATAAATCGACATTAAATGTAATATATGAGTTGTTACCATATTTTAAAAAGTTTACGAAAAATATAAATTAAATATTAAATGTAATTGTCCATGTCATATTAAGTTATAAGCCATGTCATTAATTTTAGTAACCATGACATATTATTTTTGTGAAAATAATTGTAGAAATACATATGGCAAAATCACTTCTCAAATAATGTATAGGGGATGATCATAAAAATTAAACGGTTGACAAAACCTTAAAAAACAAAACATTAATTAAAAGGATTAGGGATGGTAAATATAAGCTAAGAAACAAAGTTCTAGATAAGAAGGCGCTATTTGCTCAAAAAAAAAAGAAGATAAGGAGGCCCTCAAGTTAAAGTGGCTGATTGTAACCCCAACTAAGTTGAATTGGAAACTGTAAAAAGATGTTTTAATTGTGAATGAGACCATTTCTAATGTATTTTCTATTTTTAATCTACAAAATATTAGATATCTATAACAGAAATGGAACTTACTCCAATGTATTATTATAAAATAGCAATTTCTATTTATAGAGTAGAAAATATAGGATTTCTACCTCTGTTTCTATTTATAGAAAAAA
>NC_027748.1:27839789-27844087 GCF_000695525.1 Brassica oleracea var. oleracea | reverse complement strand
AAGAACAAATTTATATAGATTTTTTAGTAGCAAAGAATCAATAATCAATAGTTAAAACTTAAATATTCATATTGGTTAATAATAATATTAAAATAAATTGAATTATATATTAGTTTAACCATATTTTCATTTGAAAAACTAATAAACGAAAAAAGAATAATTAAATTTTAAATAAGAATAATTAAAAAATATTCAACATGCGTACCAGCTTATATGTATTTTCTGATATTGAAAAAAAAAATTGAATTTCAATAATTTCAAAATTGTTATTACCAAAACAATACAAAAAACTATAAAGTTTTCTAATAGCTTATATAGTGTAATTAGTATCAGTGAAAAAATATATTAAAAACACAAATTATAAATAATCTAAATTTAATTTAAATATACAGAAATCGCACTCTATAACCATACAAAAAACTAAAATTTGCCAAGTAACCAAAATCTCATTCTCTCTCCGCTCTTCTCTTCTTATCTCTCGCTACAAATTTAATTTTGTTTTTTGTTTTGGTTATTTCACTAATTCACCCTTGAATATATGAGAAAATAACCCGGACGTAGCCCGGAAAAATCTCTAGTACAACTAATAGTCATAAATCATAGATAAATGTAAACACAAATCTACTGATTATATTTAAGTTCGCACAAGCGTGTGGGGGACCGTCCACCTAGTAATCTTTTATTTTCAAAAGAATGTTCTAACACAATTGTATATTGAATTAATATTTTTTTGCCTCATATTTATTTTATTTTAAAAATATTATATTAATATTTAGAAATTAAATAATTATAAAAAAATCACTAAGACCATATACAATGAGACAAACTGTTGAATAAAAAATTCAACACTTGAACTCTTGTAATGAGCTTGTTAAAAATCCGATGTTAGATTACTTCTTGTTGAATTTATTGAACATGTTGAAAGTGTATAATGAGGGATCCACCGTGTTGATTTTCTCTACTTTAAACCACACACATAAAAAAAATATGTTTACAAAAAAAAAAAGTGTATTCGCACATGCGCAACAATATCACCGGTTGATGGAGTTTTATAATTTTTTGTTATACCCTAATTACATGAGATCAATTATCTTGCATCAAATAATATTTCTTATAAAAAAAGTTATATCAAAATTTATAAATTTTTGTGGTCTACAAACAAAGATTTGGTTCATTTGATTTTGATATAGGAAAAATCAGCTATTTCCTACAATATTTTCAATATTTTTTTAAGAAAAGATGATTTCAAGTTGATCAAAAATATTTTGTGTTAAAAAGATATTTAAAATTTATTTAGTTTTTAGTTATTATGGTTTTTAGATATGTTTTCATTTTTTTGCTCATAAAATACAATTATAAAGGAAGAAAAATATAAGATAAAAATGGTGAGTTTTTTTTTGTCATCAACTTATACAGACTCATACTGACTCTGTGAACCAAACCGGGAGATCTGCATCCATGTGAACGATGAAAGACGGTTGTTTCCTGACACTGCGTGCTAGGCTATCCGCCTTTGAATTTTGCGTCATTGGTACATAGATGATCTCTGATCGGACGAAACTTTCTTTCAAGATCTTGATATCTTCCAAACAACTTGCAAAAGCTGGTCATTCTTCTGGTTCTGAAACCATCTTCACCAATTGAGAACAATCCGTTGCAAACGTAACCTGAAATTGACGTTAGTTTCTTATACATTTCATTGCCCAGAGTAGCGCTTCCATCTCGGCATGAAGATGATAGAGACTAGTCCGAACATTCCTCGCCCCCATCAGCCCATCAAATCCTTCTAGAGTGCTGAACCAACCTTGTCCGGAGAAAATATCGCCCTCTTTCCAAGAATCATCTGTAAAACACCATCTTCCTGGAATTGACGGTAGGGTCCTAACCTCTACGTGTGGTACTGTCCTTTGTTCATTCAATATTTGTGCCTCAGCCCAGAGTGTTGATTCTGTTTCTGCCAATTTAAGTGTTTCCCTAGGATAAATGTCTAGATTACTGAAAATTTTATTATTCCCACCTTTCCAAATGTACCATAGTATCCATGCAAACTGATGATCATCCATCTGCGGGAAAACTCTCCAGAAGAGATGATCCATGTTTGTGAAGAGATAACTTGTTGGAAAAATAGTTGGATTTGATGGTATCTTTGAGAGAGCCCAAACCTGAAGTGTTGGAGGACATTAAAAAAACACATGGTTTATCGATTCCTTATGGGCTCCGCATCTTACACAGCATATATCCCCTTGTATCCCTCGCGCTCGCAGATTCTTCTTGACTGCTATACACCCTGTCACCAATTGCCATAGGAAATGTTTTAACTTTGGTGGGCACCGTATTTTTCAACAGAACGCCTTCAATGCATCAACTGTGGGTCCAAACAGTAGTGGTGGTCTTTCCTTGTCTGGGTAAACCCGTTCTACCTGATATCCTGATTTAACCGTATATTTCCCATTTTTTGTGAAATGTCATCCATCCCTATCTACCATTTGAGTTCTAATCAGTGGTATACTTTCTATAAGTTTCACATCATGTGGGTCCACCAAAACCTGAATTGCCTGCAAGTTCCAAGTTCGTGAAGTAGAGTCAATGAGAGAATCCACTGTGAAGTCTGGGTAGAAATTGTGTTGGTTTTTATTAGCTGGTCTCGGGCGAGTGGTTGGGAGCCATGGGTCGTTCCATGCAGATATAAAAGAGCCTGATCCCACCTTTTTGATTAGTCATTTGCTTGCTAGAGATCTAGCAGATACGATACTCCACCAGCCATATGACGAAGAATATGAACGAATCGGTTCCAGGGGTGAGGCGTTCCTGTAATACCGACCTTTGAAAACTCTAGAAAATAAAGTGTTTGGCTTCTCTATCAGACGCCATAACTGGTTACCAAGCATCGTTGTATTGAAATCAGTGATGTCTTTAAACTCCAAACCTCCTTCATCCTTATTTACACATACTTTGTCCCATGATTTCCAGTGCATGCCTTTTGTGCTTCCCCCTGGACTCCACAAGAATTGTGCTTCCCCCTGGACTCGTCAGGTTTTTTGCGGTTGCCTTAGGTAAACGATAGCAAGACATCACATGTTTTGGTAATGATGTAACCACTGATTTAATGATCACTTCCTTTCCTCCTTTTGTGAAAAATTTAAAAGTCCAATCGTTGACCATATTATTTAGCTATTCCTGCACAAAGCTAAAAATTTGTATCTTGGAGCCCCCAAGATTTTCTGGTAAACCTAGGTAAGATCCCATTCCTCCTAAATTCTGGATGCCCAAAATATACCTTAACTCTTGTCTGGCAGATTCTTCAATCTTGTTTCCAAATTGAATCGAAGACTTATCAAAATAAATGAGTTGACCTGATACTATCCCATATTCCTTTAAAATTCTGAGAATGGTTAAAAGTGGTGAGTAGAGTGTTAAATTTTGTTAAATGAAATTATTTAAGGTGTAAAAATTAAATGAATATTGAATTAATAGGTGGAAGATGATATCCCCTATATATTAATTGAGGAACATTTGAAAAGATGTAACCTCAATTTTGTATTAATTAAAATAGGCCCCAATGCATAGGTGGCACTCAATTAGGTAGTCAATTACATTCAATCGAAAAATAAGTAGGTCCACATTCGATTTTTATATGTTGTTAGATACATAAGTTGGTCAAACTATATGATATAATGATATGATATGTTATTTTCTTTCCTTAAATCAAACCTACGGAATTACCATAAATGACTAATATATATATGACAATTAATGATTTTAATAATAAAGATTTGATAACAATTTATATCTCCTCCATCATTTTTTGTTTAATTTTATATTATTAAAATAAATTAAACAATCAAATTAGCTATAAAAGTAAAATTTAGATTTTTTCGTATATGTTATATTTTGAATTTTTAAAAACGACAATAAATGACTAAAACTATTAAAATTATTATGTTAAAAATTAATGATCAATGGTTTAACATTTTTATTATAAGAAGATACACAAGATTTTAAAACCATATGAGTAAAAAATATCATTTAATAATAAAATAAATATATATATATATATATAGATTAAACACTATATACCATAAGATTACATAAATATTTTAATATTAAAAGTTTCAATGAATTTTCAAGAACATTTATAAATTATAAACTTATTAAAGATTCAGATTGAAAATTTTGTTATCGATGATTTAAATATTTTGTTATAAAATGATATGAATGATCATAGAACCGTATGATTATAAATTCTTATTTAATAAATAACTATACAAAATATACTATTCCTAGAAAAATAGGTTGGT
>NC_027748.1:27822724-27839160 GCF_000695525.1 Brassica oleracea var. oleracea | reverse complement strand
AAAAATCACATTAAATATATAATAAAAACATTTATATTTTTTCTTATATGTTATATTTTGAATTTTTCAAAACGTCTATATATTATTAGAAATTTGAAGATTCTCACTCTGAAAATTTTGTGATCAATAGATTATTTTTTTTGTTATAATAAGTTACAAATGATCATAAAATATAACGCATATGAATTTTTATTTAATAAATATTCAAACTAAATAATATATATATTTATATATATATATATATATATATATACTAATGATTTAAAGCAACAAGATTGGCTGATCAATTTAGTTGTCCAGTTGAAATCTTTCAAAAGTATGTGAAAGACTAAAGTCAAAGTAAATATGGATTTAGAATAGTAGTTATATTTTACTAACCAAAATACCGAAAAAAACCGAACCGAATCGAAACCAACCTGATATCTGGATTGAACACCCCTAATCCAAATGAAGCCAAACTATTGTTTCATTCTCCAAAATATAATAAAAATAATAACTTAATTCCACGCAAGGCGCAGGTCTTATCCTAGTGGAGTGTTAAAAGTGTAGATTAAGGTGTTGAATAATTTCAACTCACTGTAAGGATTATTTGCAAAAAAAAATTACTTTACAAACTTTAGTGCCTGGGGACTTACAAAAAGAATTCATTTGCAAACTTTATAATTTAATTATTAGGTAATAATCCGCGCCTTGCGGGGGATGTGATTATTTGCTTTGTTATTTTGTAATAAGGAGACACTAAATCTGTTTAATCTGGATATCAGTTCTGTTTTAGGTTGTTTTTTGTTTTAAATCTCCTAAAATATAGCTATGATTTTTAATCAATATTTATTTTGGTCTGTTCAGTTCAGATTGTTGATATTTTTGGTTTTTTGGTGATAACCCAAAAATTATTATTATTTGTTTGGTTTCAGGTTATATGAATTTTAGATAGTCATGATGTCGAACCAATGGTTTCATATTATAGTTTATAAAAATATAATAGCTACATAAAAGGAAAATAAAATTATTAAGACAAATCATTTCACTACAATTTGGTCGATAGTGAAAGAAGCATTAAAAATAACTTCCAAGAGAATTAGATACTTCAGTTGTTGTGAATATTTAGTTATATAGGTGCTCACGTCAATGTCCACATGTATGTCTATGTAAAGTATATAAAAATGGTTGGTAAATATATAAACATACTGTTAATCAGTATTAAAAGATATTTTTATTCAAAATAACACATGAAAGATAAAATTTTAAAATAAAATTAATTAAAAATAAAATATACCTAGACATTAGAGAATTTTCTTTCATATAAAGAAAGTCAAATTGTATTCGTAAATAGGGGTGATCACCGATCGAATATCCGAGTATTTGAAGGTATTAGTGTCGATTCGATATGTAGCCACTCAGATATCCGGTGTCTCGGATATCCGGAAAATTATAGAATTTTCACAGATATCCGATTTGATTCGTAAATAAAATATTTTTAAAAAATAAATGAAAAATCTAAAAATAATATAAAATAATAATATTTCATTACAAAAATAAATTATTATTTAAATTTTTAAATTTTAATACCTAATATAATAAATTTAATACAGAACAATATTGTAAAATCATATAAAAATAATATGTATATATATAAATTATATATATATATATATTATATATAATTCTTTAAATATATGTATATATATGCATATAACGGATCGAATTGGATATCCGTTCCTAAAAATATTAGTATTTGTGATTTGCTTCATTTTTTACAAATATTGCATTTTAGTATTTGATTTGCTTCGTATGGTTACAAATATCCCGATTTTTTTGGTTCGAATCAAAACGGATAACAAATCGAATAAAAACTTTACAAATATTTTTCCCAACTTATCCGTAAATGATAAAAATAATATATGTATAATTGTACTTTCGATACGTTATTCGTTTTGATTCGAATCGAAAAATCTGGATAGTGTGAGTTTTATTGGAACCTTATATATGGATTTTATATTTTAAAAGAAAACATAAAGTACATATTGTTAACACATTTATGTAGAGATTGGCTGAGAAGCTCTGTACACGTGACACGTAGCGTGCTCATTCTCAAATCAATGTAAGACTGTCAATTGTCTATTATAATGTGAACACATTTATTACAATGTTTCTCCTTCAAATATAAGGGATGTAAACACACAAATTCATTGATATGGTCCATATGGACGTAGCGTGGCATTGGTACATTGCAAGGCATGTCACTTCTATCAAGCTTACTAGAAACCGTAAGCATTACAAAAAGGATTATTTTTTGTCAATCAGATTTGCTTAGCTACGAGACTTAATAACAAGGGAAACTAACCAAGGTGTAGTAGTCTAGTGGTATATTTTTTAAGATTGGTGTGTATCCACATCAGTCATGGATTTGATTTCTCCTGAGAACTAAATTATCATTGCTTGACAATCTAGGCTCGGGCTGCGGAGTGGTTAACATGATGGGCTTTAACAGATGATTAGTCAATTCCCTGGCATTTGTCAGAAGGTATTCCAAACTCGGGTTAGGCAGTGTGATAGTCAGTCCATTTTGTAGTATTAAATGTATTCCCCCGAGGCTGACTGGATCTACCAATAGGGTATATCAGAAGAAAAAAAACAGGGGAACGTCATTTTAATCATCTTACCAGGCAAAAAGCTTAACACCACACTGCAATTTTTGTCACTGATTTCATAAATATTTGAAATCATTGTTTTGAGTTCATCAATATATAGCAGTATTTGGTTCCAGTGCTATGAGTTTTCCACATTTTTCTTCATCGACAGCAAAGCTCCATCTATTATTGGTGCCCAATGTCCATGCACCTCAACTTACAAATACATTCAGCATACTAAGAACAAAGAAAAATATATACTGATTTAGTTCATATTTTGTCCTTGAGAAGAAGAAAACATCAATGGAAGAAGAACAAAGTATTTTGGAGGAGTTTTTTTGGTGATGTCATCAAATTTAGATATCATTTAGAGATAAGATTTACTAACCGAATTTATTAAATTTTAGGAATTTCATAACTGTTTTGGTAGACATGTTTTCTACCAAAGTAAATAAACCATCTATGAGTTAATAACATTATTTGTACTATCGTACTAACCATTTATCAACTAGCAGCAACATGTTTGTAGCATCTAACAAACCATGTACACCAAACATCAATATAAAATTGAAATTCGCTAAAATTAATGTCAAGTAAAGAAGAAAATGTCTGCTATTATAATTATTATCCAGCTCGAAAACACTACTTTACAAACTCCCTTGTTTTTTTCTCATTTAGGTTTGGACAAACTAGCCGATTTTATTTTCTTACAAGAAGAAACTTTGAGAGAATTATGTCGAAACTCATATTGAAGCTGGTGGAATTCCATAAATCAAAACTTCTTTGGGCTCCACCTCAACAATGGTAGTGGTCTGAGATCATCTACGATGGGGATGTTGGATAAAAAATCCAATTTTTGAATATGAAGAAAGTGGAGTCCACCGACAATACATGTCACTTTTTTAAAAAAAATTGATTTTTTCATATCATCTTAATTATTTACAACAGATATTCACATTATAAATTAAATATTTTATTTCATATCCTCTTAGGCCACCATTAACCGGGGTGCTTATCCTGGTGTTTAACCTTTTAAAAAAAATGGAAGCAGAGCGCTTAAACAAGCGCAGTAACCGCTGGTTGTTCCCACTGTTCGTGAGCCTCACTGACACGTGGTGGTCCGCGACTGGTTCATTTTTATTTTTTTTTTTAATTAGACAAAAACCAAAAAAAATAAAAATTAAGCACCCTATTTGGGGTGCTAGGTTAACCATGCCTTTAGTGGAAGAAATAGAAGCCGAGTAAGAAAGAGAAAATGAGGTACAGTGTTAAAATATGAAGTGGAATATGTTAAATCTTAAAACTATTATACATAGTTAAAATACACTTGATATAAAACATTTTTTATGAATATAATTTAACACTCCTTAAACAAAAATCACCCGCACGGCGGATTCTAGATGAGTGACAAAGACGATTGATTCTTTATTGCATCCCCGGTGTTGTGATTCAAAATCGAAGGCAGCACTAATGGTGGGTAAGCTCTATGTAGCTCATATCTAATTATACATCCCCAAATATTCTTTGGATTCTTATTATTAATAAATAAAAGGTTAATGCATAGCGCATAGTGGTGGATAAAGGCTGGCTTAGTGGTTTAGTGATAATTGAAAGATGAGCAACTAGTAGACTTTTTAACTGGCACGTGCAAGCCTCCCGCATGCAACGACGAGCTTTCCTTTCAAAAAACTGTTCACTGTCTTTTCAGATCACAGTACGAGTACCAATCACCTAAACAAAAAGCGTATAGGAAGAATTAAACTTTTTGAGAAAATCTCTTTCGAGATGTCATCCACGGCCATCGGTGTCAGCTTGTCAATGAGTAGCCGCATAAGAAGAGGAGGAGGAGGAGAAGTCGATGTTGAAAGAGTACTAGTGACGGCCTCACCGACAACATTGAAGCTGATTCAGACCCGGAGAGTAGTCGCAGGCAGGTTTTTGGGGATGAAGAAAAGATTCCATGGTACCGTAGCAATCACTAAGGCAGAGGTGGACGACGGAGAGGAGAAGAGGACTAGTAGGAATATGAGAGTTGGACTCATTTGCGGAGGTCCGTCGGCAGAGCGTGGGATTTCTTTAAACTCTGTTAGATCAGTTCTTGATCATATTCAGGTTCTTGAAATCATCTAATTATTCTCTTTTTTTTTTTGTCCTCATCAGTTATTTGATATTTTATTTATTTATTTTTATTTTCTTTTGTGTTGGATGGTTTTGTTTCATCAGGGTAATGGTATAAGCGTCAGCTGCTATTACATAGATCCTGATCTCAACGCTTATGCAATATCCTCTGCTCAGGTTTTGCTTGAGTTACGTTGTAATTTAGCATTTTCCATAAGCACTTCATGGGAATGATTTTGTTTGCTGAAAACTTGCAGGTGTACTCAAATACTCCGGCAGATTTTGATTTCAAGCTCGAGAGGTGAAGGCATACGTAATAATATTACAAACTCGTTCGTGAAGTGACTTTGTTGTTTTTTTTTATTTTCATGTTTGTAGTCTTGCACAAGCATTTGCTTCGTTATCAGAATTGGCCGAGCATCTTGTTTCAGCTGTTGACATTGTCTTCCCAATAATTCATGGTCGGTTCGGTGAAGATGGTGGCATTCAGGTTTGTTGTTTTGTTTTGGGGGTCCTCATAAATTTTATTTTCTATATTAGAACCTTGGATAACATTTTGATCAATGGCTAAGCAGGAGCTGTTGGAGAGTCATAACATTCCATTTGTCGGTACCGGATCCGTAGAATGTCGCCGAGCCTTTGACAAGGTAAAGAATATGAGTGTATTGATGAACGAGTTTCAGATTAAATTGTATATTTTAATTACTTAGCCTTGTTCTTTAAAGTTGTGATTAAATTGCGTGAACTAATTACAGTATGAAGCCTCTTTGGCGCTCAAGGAGCATGGGTTCATGTCAGTACCGAACTACTTGGTTCAGGTAATACATTGTCTTCAAAACACGTCTATCAGGTTCTACTTTGGAAAATTCTATGCGTACGTGGTGATATCCTTCTCATATTAAGTATTAACATAAGAAGTTCACTCAGGGAACTGAAGTAGACGAAAGTGAAATAGCGCAATGGTTTACGGATAATCAGCTGGACCTCGAGGTTGGAAAAGTCGTGGTAAGCATCCGGCAATTTTTTCGGCCGGCTTGTAGAAAATGTTCATTTTCCTTTTTTTTTTTAATTTCTCTTTTTGATCACTTCATTTTGTTACAGGTAAAACCAGCTAACTCAGGATCTAGCATTGGTGTCAAGGTTGCTTTTGGCGTAAAAGACTCAATTAAGAAGGCTACTGAACTTATTCTAGAGGTATCCTTTCTTTTGAAGCTTGGACAATTCGAGTAGGAACATAGAAAACTCTCTTTCCGAAAATAGAAAAAAAAATATTTCCTTACAGGCAATGGTTTGTTTGTTTTCCCTTTGTTGTCTCAGGGAATTGACAAAAGGGTAGTTGTTGAGGCGTTTATTGAAAATGCATATGAGTTTACTGCCATCGTCTTGGATGTCGGTTCTGCCTCTGATTGCCATCCTGTTGTGCTGTTACCTTCTGAGGTATTATCACACATTCTCACTTCTTGTGTCCAAAACTTGGTGGCTCAGTGAATAGGATGGCTCTATATTACTATCAACTCTTACTAATCGAAATGCCTATGTGGATCAGGTAGAACTTAAGTTCCACGGAAGTGGTGATACGAAAGAAAACGCCATCTTCGACTACCGGAGGAAGTATCTGCCGACACAACAGGTAATCAAAGTAACATGATTCTTACAATTTTTATTAGAAATATAAAAAAGGCTAAATGCTGGGCCTTTCATTTTATTAGCCGTTATTTGTCATGACTTCCAAATGTTAGCAGCTTGGTGCACCCTTACAATGTCTTTATTTTTTTAAAAAAACAGGTCACCTATCATACTCCTCCTCGGTTTCCTATCCATGTTATCAAAAGCATACGTGAAGAGGCATCTCTTCTATTCAAAAAGCTAAGTCTACGCGATTTTGCTCGCTTTGATGGATGGTATTTGACTCCCACTTCAAATTTAGCATCATCTGCAAGTCAAACGCTTACAAGATCAGGGGATATTATATTCACAGACATCAACCTGGTCAGCATATTGCAAATATTATTTTTTTGCCTTGAGAATATAACAGGAGCTGCCATGTTGTTCTTAGAAGTAACACTCGGATGGATTTCTCAACTGCTTTAACAGATAAGTGGCATGGAACAAACTAGCTTGTTCTTCCAGCAGGCTTCTAAGGTAATCAAATATATATATATATATATATTGCAACATTTCATGTGTTATATTTTAGTGATTCTTGCTGCCTCTACTCCGTTAAACTTGTCGTTCTTGTACTTTGTTCCCTCCTAAAGTATAGTTGCGTTGATGCAAAATTACATGAACGTTCCTGTCTTGTTACTCTTTACGTTCAGGTTGGATTTTCTCATTCAAACATTTTACGAACAATAATCTACCGTGCTATCTCAAGGTATCCCCAGCTTTATTGGTATAATTATGATGAGTCTAGCCGAGGTTCAAAAACCATGGAAACCCCCGGGGACGTCCAGAAAGTGTTTGTCTTATTTGGAGGAGACACTTCAGAGCGGCAGGTCTCAGTCATCAGCGGAACAAATATATGGATGAATTTACAAAGATTTGGAGATGTAAGCTGGAAATAAATGAGCACTATGTCGTTTAATGTGCAACATCATTGCCATGACTCAAGTAATCTTGTTGTTTGTAGCTCAAGGTAACTCCTTGCTTGCTATGTTCATCACTTAGCAACTCAATGGGCGCATTTCCGGACAAAACAGAATCAGATTTGGACAATAGAGAAGTTTGGTTATTACCGTAAGTATATTTTCTGATATCAACTAATTCACGTACAAATAAGATTTACAAAAGCAGTATGGATGCCCAACAAGACCAAGCTTGTACATGAAGAAAAAATTATGGCATTTCACATGCATGTATACAAGTATTTTAGTTTTTTTTTTCAGTTTAAAGTTATAAGTGGTTTTCTTTCTTGTCAGCTACTCTGTTGTGCTAAGGCACACTGTTGAGGAAGTTCTTGCAGCTTGCATGGAAGCTATTGACCCTGATCGGGCTCGTTTTACGTCTCTGCTGCAGCAGCAAGTGAAGGAGGATCTTATGAATGCTTTGAAGAATCATAGCTGGTTTGCAGGGTTTGATATAATAGACGAAGTGCCCATGAGATTCTCGTTGAAAGATTGGATCAAGCTTGCCAAGGAATCTGAAGCGACCGTGTTCCTTTCAGGTCGGTCTTATAACCGAGGGACTGCTATGTTTTCCTATCTCTATGCAACTAGCTCTTAGTCGTTATATGAAGTGTTTTTGTGGTTTTATTTATTTGGAATCCTAGCGCATGGAGGAATTGGGGAAGATGGTACGATGCAGGCTTTACTGGAGGATGAAGGAGTGCCTTACACAGGTCGTTGCAACTTATGATGCAGTCTTTGATTCTTCACATGTCATATGTTCACCCTATTGATTTACTTTTCCGTTCTAATATAAAAGGTTCAGGAGTACATGCTTCAAGGATTTGCATGGACAAGGCTATGGCATCCAAGGCTCTTAGTCATGTATGCTAACCATCCGATATATTCTTTCTATATTGAAAAAATGTGACTAATATAGTAACAAATGATTTTATTTTGTTGTATGTGTGTGTTTTTCATGTAATAAATAGCTTTCAGAGTTTGGAGTTCAAACAATAAGCAATGAAGTGAAGAGAACGGAGGATATAATCCATGAGAGCATCCCTGACATTTGGGATGAATTGATCACCAAGTTTAAGTGTCTGACACTATGTGTTAAACCGGCAAGGGATGGTTGCTCCACTGGTGTTGCAAGATTATGGTAAAACTAGTATTTAAAAGTGGTAAAACTAGTATTTAAAAGTCTTTAACCAATGGTAAACTCTCTTTTTTTTGTGTCTTTATACCTTTAGTTTTTTTTGTTCTGTAGTTCCTCTGATGACCTTGCGGTATATGTACAAGCTTTAAGAGACTGTCTACCAAGGATTCGAGCAAACTCCTTTTCCAAGGTAAAAATATACAAATAGTCATTCTATTAGTATAACTTTAAGACTTGCACTGAACAAAGTAGGACTAATGCAGTTCCCTATCTTTACTTGTGTAGACACATGGAATGATTGAGATGCCAAATCCTACCCCAGAGCTCTTGATTTTTGAACCATTTATTGAGACAGATGAAGTCATAGTTTCATCTAAATCCAGTGAGAAGCTATCATGGAAAGGTAGTAGGCGGTGGGTAGAGATAACCGTGGGCGTAATAGGTAAGCATGGGTCGATGCGTTCGCTTAGTCCTAGTCTTACTGTCAAGGAAAGTGGCGATATATTGTCACTAGAGGAGAAGTTCCAAGGTATGTACTACTCCCACTTATTTTTTCTCTTCTTCTCTATAAAAATCATGAGAGTGTTAACTAGTCTTTATAATAGGCGGCACTGGCATAAATCTCACTCCACCTCCAACAACGATCATGAGGTTTGTCTACACACTCCGGTTTTGTCTAGAAATTCTTTTGTGTTCTTATTAAGACATGGAGTAGATTGAGAAAACATATGAACATTGAAGATAGCATTTTACTGTATAGAAAAATGATACATGGTTTTTATATATGTGATTTCAGTAAGGAAGCATTAGAGAGATGCAAACGAGGAATTGAGCTGATTGCGAAAACTCTCGGGTTAGAAGGGTTTTCACGTATTGATGCTTTCGTGCACGTTGAAACAGGAGACGTATGATCCGACCCGGCGAACTACTTTTGCATTATTCTACATAAATTGTTAACCTTCATCTTTTTACCAGGGCACTAACAAGGAGGTTATGCAGGTTATGGCAATAGAGGTGAATACAGTTCCCGGAATGACTCCTTCCACTGTTTTAATCCAACAGGTGACACTTTTGTTATCCATCCTACAGTCAGATCGGTTTCTATTTGTTTTAGGAAGTATATCTACAAAATTGAAAAACGTGTGAAACGCTCACGAGACATTGAACTGATAAACACATTCTTTTCTTTTTTTAAATGGGATTGGAAACAAATCCAGGCATTAGCAGAGCAGCCTCCAATGTACCCTCCTCAATTCTTTCGCACACTGCTTAATCTTGCTGCTCAAAGAGTCAAGTAAGCCTTTTTCTGTATCTATCATTCCCAAGTGTATTAAATAAGAGTGTTGTAAATTTGATTTCGTTGTGTGCTATATTGAAACAAAAGTTTGAATAATGTGAAAAACAATAATTTACTTCTGTTAACCTGGAATGCATTCATGTCTACACTCTACATTATTGTATTACGACTCCATATGGTAGTGGTAGGCTTTGCCATTGATATATCATACCTATCTATAATTTGGATTTGCTTATTTATGTTTCGTTAGGCACAATATAATGTTTCGCTTAGTTACTTCTTAAGATTCCTTAGATGTCATCCCTTCGTATAACCTTGATTCTTTGTGTAATTAGATATAAGTTCAGACCGATATAACCAGACTTGTATACCTGATAATCCCGGTCCTCTCCGGAGTCTGTAATTTCAATCAAGATCACAAAACCATAATTGTTTTGTATAAAAGGAGAGATTCAAAAGAATATTACCCACCCTTTTCTGTTGCTGGGATATATTTCCAAACACATTCCGAATTGAATCAAAAGTTTACAACCAGCACCAGTGGTCTAGTGGTAGAATAGTACCCTGCCACGGTACAGACCTGGGTTTGATTTCCGGCTGGTGCATTGAGAGCTATGAGGATTTGGGCAAAGCAAAGGTTGGGTCCTCTGCATTCTTCTGATTACCGGATGATATAGGCCTTGTTACTGAGCTCTCTTGTTTTTTTTTTTTTCATTTTCTACAAAACCATAGAGAAGGCATGAAAAAAAAACAACTAATATTATAAAGCTCATATTTATTTCAAAAATATTGTACACTAAAAAAACAACATGGTTTGGAGTTGAAAGTTGAAACTTAGGCTTACAAGTTCGACAGCTTTTATGGACAAACGTTCACCAGTACTTATCATGGAAGAGTAACTCCAAAGGCTTTACAACTATACTTATATATAATTAATTTTATTGGTTACAAAAACAAAAACAACTTCGTAGAGACCTGCGTCTTGCCCAGGGTGAAATTATTAGGAAAATAATAAATTTTTACTATACTTTAACATTGTATATAAATCAATGTACATATTATAATAGATTAAGCATATGGTAGATTTGTGGATACATGTAAGAAAACAATTTTTTTGAATCAAAATGTTGGGCTATAAAAATCTATAAACCAAGACTTGGTCATTATCAATGTACATATTATAATAGAGTACTAGATCTCGATCCGCGCAACCGCGCGGATCTTTGTTTTCATTTATTTTTATATAAATATTTTGTTTTCAATTCAAAATTGATATATATTATAATATACATGTATCTATCAATTTTTAAAACATACTAAGTTTACAGTATATTTTTTCATTGAATAGATTGTTTCAAACTTTCACATGTATTTGTATCTTCTTTTATATATATTTTCGAATTATTATTTCATTATTAAAATCGTAACTATATGTATAAAGATTAGTAAAATATTGTTCTATTATCATATTCAAAGATATTGTAACATTTCACAAATTTAGAATTTTTTTAAAAAATTAAACTTTTCGCTTCATATATTTATATTATCGAGTAAATAATTAAACATTTAGTTATTGTTTAGTTTTTAAAATAAACTATATAGTTTAGAAATTTATTTTCATTGGTTTAAGATAGTAAAGATTAATCATTGTTAAATAATATGATTTTTGTTATTTAAAAAAAGTCTTTATAATCTTAAAAGTTACATCGACAAATATTTAAATAGTTAACATATGGATATATAGTACAACATTAAATTATATCTATTTAATTTATACTATCTATAAATCTAATGGATCATCTATTGTTTGAATTCAATTATTGATAGCCCAATAAAATTTTCTGTTAGGCACAAAATTTAAATAATAAGATTATAGATTAAATGTAACTTGGCTTTCTAAAAATATGTCCATTAGATCCATTTTTTTATAAAATCACACATGAATGACTTCTGTTTTAATATATAACATACTTGTCTTTGAATAGATCCCGAGTTCCTCTAAATCTAACCAAGCTTGTATGATATATCTTACAGTATGGTGACGATAGGAAGTTACCAAATATAGTTTTACACCGCATATGTATGGTCGGAGACGGTTTTTTCAAGAACTATAGTAGTGGTCCGTGATAAAATGTTTTGTGTTTCATGGCTTTGACTCTCAACAGGCCGAATCTGGCCATAAGACACAGTCAAACTATATTCACAGGTTAGCATCCAACTTATTAATGACTTTTGTACTATTTGGACTGATCAAAGCATATTTGGTTTAGTTTGGTCTTATAAAATAAATCATAGGCTGATATAATAATATGAGTTTACCGTACACTACAAGAAATATGTACGAGCGCGGAAAATATGTTATAGTAAGGGTTTCATAGCGAATTCGTAAATGCTATGTCATCGGCAGCCATCGTAGGTACGTCATCTACGATAGCATTTTTTTAACGCTACGAAATGTGCAGATACGATAGCAGTGTATGAATGATATTATTTAAATTAACTATAGCACTACTTTCGTACTATGATAGGTCATTATACAATAAAAAAAATTATAATTAAAAATTTAAAAATAAAAATTAAATGAAAATTGTTTTATAATTTAAAATAAAATAAATTTTATTTATAAATTAAAATTGGTTTACAAATACATTTCGGTTTACAATACTAAACCAGAAATTAAAAAATAAAATCAAAGCACACAATTTTCCTTACTCGGTTTACACTAAACCAAATCTAAAAGAAATCTAAACCTAAAAAAAAGTCGAGCCGCCTCCTTCATGAGCCTTGCACCTCTTCCAACCTTGACCGGAGACGTTGTCGTCTCTGCTTCCGGCGTCAGTGTCTCCTCCACTGCAGCTTCCGTGCCTCCTCCCACTTCCCGTCAACCATCTTTTGACTCTCCACCTTACTCAAGCTTCGTCTGCCTAATTAGCCTTCCTCAACCTTCGTTTGTCTTCTCATCCTTCCTCAATCTTGTGAATACTTCTTTACGTTTGTTTGAGACCTCTGTTCGTCATCCCCAGTCTCACATCTCCATTCACGAATCTAGATCTGGAAAAAAAATGTGAAACAAAAATCTTTGAGATTAGAAGATAAAAGAGAGTAATGGGGGGTAGAGGAAGAATCGCTTTTGATTGAGGCAGAAGCAGTGGTGGTAGTGGAAAAGATGGTCGCTTGTGGTTGAGTAACGAGGAGGAGGAGGAGGATGCGATTGTGGTCCGCGAAGGTGGGGAACAAGGAGGAGGAGGCGGCGGATGTGATGGTGGCGTCGGGCGGAGGTGATGGTGGGTGAGGTAGAAGTAGTGTGTTTGTAGAATGAGGATTGCTATGGTGAAGAAAGAAGAAGAGTAGAAAGATGAAATGAAATCTCAGAAGAGATGAGAAGAGAGAAACGTGAGAGTCTGGAGGTGAGAGGAAGACCAAAAGAAAATGATAGGACAAGGAGGGGAGTGAATTAGATCCATTGGATCAAAATAATCAATGGTTAAAATTAGCTATCTTTGTCATCAAATATTAACCAATCTCAACATTTCACTTTATTATATTATTTGTATTGAAATGATTAATTAAGAGGAAGAAAAAAAAAAGAATTGATTATTTGATTATTTTGTGACCATACGATTTTTCTTATCAACGGTGGATGGCTAATCAAAGCCAATCATTTCCTTTGTGCCTTGACCAGTCAGAAGCAAGCTTTCTATTTTTTTATCTAGTTTTTAATATTTTGTTACTTTTGTAAGTAAGAGTTAGAAAATAATTAGGGTTAGAAGCACAGTTATGGGATTTGAAATTTAAAATAAATTTAGATTTTTTATGATATAAGATTTAGAAATAAAGTTTAGTCTTTATGATATAAAGTTTGAAGTATTTGGTTTAGGGTTTATATTTGGGGTATAAGGTTTGAAAATTATAATTATTAAGTTTGAATGTTAATTTCACATATACTACAGCAATAATATTTGTGTATTTAAAAATTAAAGTTTTAAGGATTTTAGTATGCATTTAAGGTATATGATTTAGGGTATGGTTTGGATTTATAGTTTAAGGTTTGAATTTAAGATATGAAACTATATATATATGGTATAGCACATAGGGTTTGAAGTATATTTGGGGTTTGGGGAATGGGGTTTGGAGTTGAGATATAGGGTTTGGAATTTATTTTTTTTAGTTTAGAGGTTATAAATGTTAAAATGAATTTAAAGTTATAAACTAATTAAAGAATTTTTGAAATTAAAATTTGTGTTTAGATATAAAAGAGTTTGATTGAAGATTTAATATTTGTGTCGAGGAAATTAAAGTTTAAGATAAAAATATTAAATTCTGAGATAGTTTTAAGATTTGAAGTTATAATATGAAAATATTAGAGTTTTAAGGGTTGTCTATAGAATTTAGGGTTTAAAACCATCTTTAGGGTTTAGGGTTCACATAGCTTTTCTTAATGTTAGGAAAATGCTATTATACGTCTTTGATAGCATTACTGAAGCCGCTTAAATAATGTCTTTGGCGCTTAAGTCATTCTTCCGCTGAATATTGGCAGAATCAGTGATTTTATATTCCCGCTCACTTAATTTTTTAAATAGCATTAATTAAGTGCTATTTTAGGTTTTTCTCTATGAATTTAGATGCCTACTACTAAGATTAATTAAGAACAATAGAAAATGAATTTAGATGCCTACTACTTCTTTTTGAAGGTCTGTATTTCTGGAATGTTAGGGTCGAACAATTTTTTAGAAAATTAAAATGCTTGAAACCACTTATATATGAAGCAAATATTTCTGCTTACCAAATTAAGAATGAACATGATTTAGAGTTGCGTGTAACTATTCTAGATGTAAATTACCTTCTCCCTAGAGGCACAAAAGTCGTGTAAAGTTAATAATTAGGAAACACAAACACTCGATATTTATTAAATAGAACTGAATTCTGCCGATCTCAATACAAAGTTTTTAAACGCAGAGAAACTTGGTATGGTTGATTAGACACGCTATAGAGTTACTTATATAGTAGAAACATAGGCTGCTCTTAATTAATGAGAAAGATATGCAAACTTAATATGTGTATATCTTTACTTTCAATATACAAACATTGCAGAATATTGGAATATTACTATATTGAATCGGTTTTGTTAATTTTCATTTACTCGTTCCGAAGATTAAGGAAAAAAACTACTTCACACAATAAATGTAATTAGTTCCCAAATTATAGTCAGAGATTTGCATTGCATAAATCAGGCATATAATTGTACGGTATATATAGAGAGATGTATAGTCAATTTGTGGGGGTTATTGGTCGTTGTATTTTAATAGATTTGAAAATCCGAACAAAATCTAGTGTTATTGGTTATATGATTTTCAAATTTGTATTAAAATCATGTGTTATTGGTTTAATGATTCATAAATTCTATATCAAATCAAGTGTTACTTAATCGTACGTATTTACTAATAAAATTGATTTTATAATAGATTTGAATGGATTTATTTAGATTTTTTTGGTTAAAAATACAAAGTCTTGTTATAAAAGTAATGAAAAAGTCTATCTTTATTCATAACATAGAGGTTCCTTCTTATATAGGAGATTACACCGTCATAGATAAATGGAAAGATTACAAATCATAATCTCTTGGTTACGAGTCATCCACAATCTGGTTCATAACACTTCCCCTTATATGACATAATCATTTAGAACTTGTAATGTGCTTTAATGTTGCCTCATTAAAACCTTACCTGGAAAACCCAATTGGGACAAAACCATGGTGAAGGAAAAAAAGTACAACACACATTACTCCCCCTGATTTGGACATTACTGAAGGTCCCTTGGACCGACCTCTCCAATTTTCTGCAATCCGTGGGTGATGAAGATCTTGGGCAGAATATGCTTCTTCCTCAAACATGATAGTTGGTTCTTCTTTACCATCGTCCATGCCACAATCTGATCGAACATATTGAGTCATCGACCTCAAATACACACACGAAATCTTGGATGATGTTGCTGTGATATGCGTGTACCACCATGTGTAAAACATAACATGTCTGAAAACAAATCAACAAAACCAAATAACCCCTCTTTGGGCTGGTTAGTATAAAATAAACCAAAATCAAAAGCTTCTTCATCGTGCTTCTTATGGACCAATCAGATCAGTGTCTAAAAAACGATTTCTATTCTTCACAAGACCCATTTATATCCACTGGTTTTAACAGCATATGGCGTCTTAATCATATGACGAAATACGATTTTCTTCCTTAAACTATTTAACCTCACATTTCCATTCAATCCAATCTGTTCTACGAGTGCGTCTTATATTGACGTGGGTTCATGATCCTCGCTTATATTCATAAATTCAAGTGCTACCTTGTATACAAATAAATCATCTTATGTCGACAGTCCTTATTGGTTTCATTATGTCCAGACATAATATAATCGATTGAGATTCATTATTATCAGGACCTTTAATACTTTTCAGCTTGGCGTCCCAAGCTACATTGTTTGGTACCTGTACCTTAGAGCCGGCCGGCCTTATCTCCATGTCTGGGATGGTTTCCTTAGTAACGTCGGATTTGGATTTTGATTATCATTCTCTGCACCTTTCTTTTGTTTCCGAGGATTCTTATCTTTTGGAAAGGTCTACCACT
>NC_027748.1:27822233-27822565 GCF_000695525.1 Brassica oleracea var. oleracea | reverse complement strand
CAAATATAATCACTCATAGTTGGCTCAAAGTACTTTATTATTGTGAGAGAATCATATCCAACATATATCCCCATCCTCCTTTTGAGGTCCCATTTTAGTTCTCTGTGGTGGAGCAATTAGTACATAGACATCACATCCAAATATCTTATGATGGGATATGTTTGGCTCTTGACCCGTTAATAATTGTGATAGGGGATATCTATACTCACTAAATGGCATGATGTGTATTAACTTAGGTGCATGTAAATTTCGTGCGGCCCAAGCTGTGAATGAGAGTTTTGACCTCATAAGTTATGGTCTATCAATCAGCTATTTGCGTTTTAAAAGATTTC
>NC_027748.1:27819590-27821048 GCF_000695525.1 Brassica oleracea var. oleracea | reverse complement strand
ATAAGTCTCATATTCCATAAGATCATCTTGATCATGTTCGAAATTATTTTCACCATCTTTATAGACCAAGTGGGTTTCAGGATTCTTCCCTTTCAGACTCTCTTTGATAGAGGTCACAAAAATGTTTGGGAGTCCTTCATATCTTAGCCCAATGGTTCCCCATTCCACATCTATGACACACTGATTTGGTCGAGCTTTGTGGTTTAAAGGATATACCACGGCCACTGCCTTGACCATGGCTCAAATTGGGTTGATACCCACGGCCTCTGCCATAGTGATTCCCACGGCCAAATGTGTTATAGTGGCCACGTCCTTTCCACCCTCCACGGCCATGATCGTGTGGTCTATCATTTTGGACGTGGTTACCTTTTTTTTTTGCGGCCTTATTAGTATCCGGTAATAGGGTTAATCGAGGAGGTCTCAATTCATTATTTCTCATCAGTAATCTATTATTTTGCCCAGCTAGCAATAGACTCATCCACGGACTTATAGTCCTGGATTCTGGAATTTCTCCAATGAAATAGGGCCTTTGGTAATAACACCGTTCTTTGGTGATCATATCTCGATTTTTAACTCTATCCAAAGGTCTAGAGGATTCTCTATAGTCATATACTGATCTGTGAGACTCTTAATAAGATGATGGCTAATAATTAATATTGCCCTGTATCAATCTTTGTCATTGGCATTATTGCCTTCTATGATACATTCACCAAGTCTTTTTGACTTTATGATAATCTTTGTATCTAATGCCCACCGTAAATAATTATCTCCAGAGAAATTTAGGGCAGCAAAATCCAGGTTGATTTTCGACATCTCAAATCATATATCGCTCAATATTTAGGTATAATTTTCATGCGACCTTTCTCCTAAAAACAGTCAATTTAGATTTCAATCTTGTGAGGACAATGAGACTATCAATCTTAAAGGCATTTAATCAATCAGTCAATTTTTAGCAAGTCTTAGCAATACTATTTCTATGTGCTCATAATATTATGGTTTATCAAGACTAGCAAAAACGGATTCAATTAATCATGCAATTAGGGTTTAACAATCAATGTATTTTAACAAGACTAGTAAAAAGATTTATTAATCACTCAATCAGTTTCAAAGCTGATTTTAGCAATACTAGAATATAGATTTCAAGCATGAATTTCAATGAATCAGTTTCAAGGCTGATTGGTATTTAGCATAAACCATGTGTAAATAATTTATCTAGTATCCGAATTTATCAAACCTTAAAAACATATAATCAGATCAATCAATTTAATCGAACTTAGCATACGATCTTAAACCTCAAGACATTAGATTTTATCATGAATCTATCAACCTAGCATACGGATTCTCAATTCTCAAAGACATCCAAATCAGATCAATATAACCTATCATACGGATTATTTAGGGTTTCTATTTAAAACAGATCAGATTACAAAACTATCAATCCTAGCAGATGATATTAAA
>NC_027748.1:27816512-27818677 GCF_000695525.1 Brassica oleracea var. oleracea | reverse complement strand
CAATTAGGATTTTTGATCTATTACCCTATGGTTTTGATTCATAAAGATTAGGGTTTTAGGGTTTCATTCTTTATCAATCAATCCATGTTCGATTATGGGTTCTTAGGTTTTGAATTACCTTTTAACCTTAGTTGATTGTTGAATCGGACCACCAAAGGAGTTGAGCCGCGAGCTGGACACGAATGGGACGCGAGCTGGAATGGATCGAGTCGCTTCTATCGGGCCGCAGACGTCCTTTGTTGCTTGATCGGGAACGCTTTGATCGTTGAACGCGAGCTGTCTGATGCTGTCGGGAACGAGAAAGAGGTCGCGTGCTGGAGCTGCTCTCGGGTCGCGAACGTCTGAGCTAGGATCAGGAACGCCTTGGGCTGAAGCTGATCGGGGACGCGAGCTGGAACAGATGCGGGAACAAGAGACGCGATCGGGGTTTAGGTCTCGTCGGATCGCCGGCTAGGGTTAGGGTCTTAGGGTTTTTCGATTTGGGTATTAGCTTAGAGATTTAGAGTTTCGTGCTGATAACGTGTTATAAAAGAAATGGAAAAGGCTATCTTTATTCATAACATAGAAGTTCATTATATAGGAGATTACACCGTCATAGATAAATCAAAATATTACAAATCATAATCTCTTGGTTATGAGTCATCCACAATCTGGTTCATAACAAATCTGCATATTTTACTTGGATTTATAAATACTACATGGATTTCTAAATCAATTAAAATATATAAACTAATAACACCATATTTTTGGAATTATTGCAACTTAAATTTCGGGATCGCCAGTTTTGTTTAAGTTTTATTGTGCATCACGATATCTCCTATATTTCAAATATAAATGCAAATGGGATAAAACAAGTATCATTTTATTGTGCATCACGATTTTAATTATCATATGTGAAATATATATGCTGAAAATACAAAAGTAACATTTTGATAAAGTTAACTCAATCTCATTGTATACACGAAACTTCACAATGTTTATCATGTTGCACAATACAACCTAAAAAAAACAAAATACATTAACACCTGGAACATGTTCTAGAAAATTGCACTATATGAGGTTTCATTCCTGAATAGTTTTAACCATTAAGCAATTTTCTGTCATGTTAAACGGAATTATGGTCAATGGTAGTAAGCTTGAGTTGATGGTAGATCTGCTAAAAAGTTGAATTCGTGAGTTTTGTACGTCACAACATGCTTGTACAATGGAATAAGTGTCTTTGGTACGGATAAATTAATAGTTTATCTTGATATAATGGCCTAATTGCCATGATCAGAAGGATATATTATCATCAACAAACGTAATTACTATATAATGTCCTTCTGCTTAATATTGTTCGTGAAAATATGTTTTAGAACGAAATAAACTCTTTAGCAGATCAGGTAGGACCTCAAATTAGTTAATAGCAATCAGGTTGTGCAGGAAAATATTTTTTTATCATTTGTCCAGTTTATATGATCCAGTTACGTTTTGTTTATTCTGTAGGAGACGATGAAGAAGTCAAGTTTTTCAGTGGGTTTAAAGTGTAAAACGTCTCAAGCAGAATTATTCTATAGAAAGTTTTGCTGGCAGTAACCGGTTAAGAAAGCGTAAGGAGTATCAACCGGTAATTGTTATATTTAGAACTACCAATATTTAGAACCGGGTAGTGTAATATCCAATAAATTTTATTGTCATTTTATTTAAAGAGTTACTAGACCCTGCCCCGCGCGCCAGCGCGGATATAAATTTTCGGTTTTTGTTTATTTATTTAACTAAATGATGTATTTATAATATTTGATGTATTATATTCACCAAGTAAATAATTTTTTGGCATCTTAAACCATCCATTTATGACGAATATTCGATATCATATAAAAAATTGAACAAATAGACGTAATTAGAGAATTGTAGACGATATATAAAAACAATGGTTATTAATGTAAAATATGAAGAAATATTATATTATGACTTAGTATGGCATAAAATATTATAAATTAGTTATACATGTTTAAATAAAATAAAATGATTTTTAAACTTCTATGAAAAATTTAACATATAAAAAAGGGCGATGATTAGTCATCAAATCGTAAATAATTTCATAATTTTATTAATAATAAATTATTTATAGTCTTTGTTTTTCGTCAAGATAATTATTAAATGTCCATAACATTAATATGTTAAAA
>NC_027748.1:27813332-27815796 GCF_000695525.1 Brassica oleracea var. oleracea | reverse complement strand
GGGTCGTACTCGTCCGTAATAAGCTACGTTAAATATGATGTATTTTTGGGTTTATTTAATGACATTAAGTTCAAATTTGATTAAGAAAAACTCATTAATTTAACTAGAAAAGACAAGCATTAAAATAGGTTGGTTCATTTAATGACATTAAGTTTAAATTTGATTAAGGAAAACTCATTAATTTAACTAGAAAAGACAAGCATTAAAATAGGTAGTTTAATTTAATTCTCAGTGGCATGGAAGTGTAAATAAATTAGAAAACTTAGGGGAATTTTTTAATGGGTACTTCTCTTTTAATAATATAGATTCTTGGGTTCACCCCCTAGGATGAACCTCTAGGTTCACCAACCAATAAGATTTCATTATTTCAAATTCGATATCTTTTAAAAAAAGAAATAAAATATTGTCAAGCTATATTATGTTTTTAAAATAAAAATGTAAAAAAAATAGTAGTTACAGAAAAAAGAATTAAAAAAAAAATCTTTTTAACGTCGTCAGCAAAACACTAAACCCTAAATCCTAATCCCTAAACCCTAAATCCTAAACCCTAAACCTTTGGGTAAACCCTAAACCCTTGGATAAACCCTTGGATAAACCCTAAATACTTGGGTAAACTCTAAACCCTTGGGTGAACGCTAAACCCTTGGATAAATCCTAAACTCTAAATAAAAACACTAAACCCTAAAACTCTAAACCCTAAACCCCTGAGTGTTTTAGTGTTTAGTGATTTTGGTTTAGAGTTTAAGATTTATCCTAGAGTTTAGGATTTACCCAAGGGTTTAGGGTTTAGGATTTAGGGATTAGGATTTAGGGTTTAATGTTTTGCTGAAGATGTTAAAAATATATATTTTTTTTGTAATTACTACTATTTTTTATTTATTTATTTTTACCTTTTAATTTTAAAAAGATAATATAATTTGACAATATTTTGTTTTTTTTAAAAGATATCGAATATGAAATAACACAATTTTATTGGTCGGTGAACCCAAGAATAAGTCTTATTTAAACGATGTATTGTCTTTTAGGTTAAGAAAAAAAAATGTATAATAGATGTAGTACCAATGGCATTAGTTGTAAATATCCTAGTAATTAAAGATCAATTAATTTAGTTGGGTGAGGAAGGCTGTGAGCTCGTCACCTATAATTGCATAATTGTTATTAATCTACCAAGGCTGTTTATTCTTAAAAATGCTTCTTGATTAATAAGTAAGAGATTAAACTTGTAGAATAACTTATTTGAAAAATATTATGAATATTTGGGAATAGATTGTAAATTTGTAAATACTGTTACTAAACGTTTACGAAGGCTGGATGTGTGGATCAAAAATTCAGTTGATAAAATAGTTTTTTCAGATGAGATTTATTTAATAATTCAATATAAAACACAAAATGTCAAATATTAAAATCTCAGCAAAATATTTTTGTTATATAAATATTTCTTTCACAAAAATTGGGGAACTAAATAGTATAAAAATAGAGGGAAAACTTAATAATGTTCAAATATAAATACGGTCTTTAGATAATACGAGGTGTGGATTTTGTTGGGATCAGATTCATATGCTCTTAATGCAAAAAAATAATATATCATACTCTTACCATATATGTCGTACTATTCTTTAGTTGGATACTCTTAAGAATTTTATATATTAAAACAAAAGTCACAACCTTGATTTATGTGATCTTTTTAAAAATGAACCTAATGAACCTAATACTATAAAGTCATGTTACAATTAATCTATAATCTTATCTATTAAAATATAAGTCATGACTCATTTATTAGAAAATCATCAAATTTAATGGTTTCATCATTTTCCATATATTTTACTTATTACTGCAAAAGTATTTAAACGAGATTTACCTACAATCTTGCTGTTCCATTCTTTCCTCTTATTAACAATAGTCAACTAATATTCTACTCTATTAGATGCAAAAATATTAAAACAAGATTTATGTTATAAATCAATTGATGGATATCCATAACCGGCCCGGTCATAAACCGACCGATCCGCAGGAGAGAGAGACGGCCTATTGAGAAGAGAAAGAGGCGGCCACATGTTTCCTTTTCCTTGTATGATTTGGAATTTTCTTTTTATGAGTTTTTGCAAGTTCACTTGAGGACAAGTAAAGAACAAGTTTGGGGGAGTTGATATCTTGCATATTTCCATTGTGTTATCCATTCACCCATGTGCATTTTGATCATATAGACTAGGATTTAGCCATGTTTAGGTTTCATTTTGCATGCATGAGTCTTTATTAGGTATTGGAGTACCACGTGGAGTTCTTGGGGACATTTGGGTGCGTTTGGAGCTCAAAAGAGGTGATTAAGGTGATCATTGGACGAGAAGTGCATGGGAGCGACCCTACCGGAGCGACGCCATGAACTCGCTGTGCCCTACCTCTCAGAGCGACCTTACCAAAGCGACAACACGAGGTCGCTCGCCATTTACGCTTCGGAGCGACCTCC
>NC_027748.1:27812480-27813118 GCF_000695525.1 Brassica oleracea var. oleracea | reverse complement strand
ACTGTGTCTAAGCTTAAGGTTGATAGTTTGATTGATCGTTTGCCATCCTTAGTTCGAAACTTGATCACCCAAGGTTTTGTCCATATGCTCATGAGTTCTCTATTCCCTTAGTTAAGAAAGTTACTTCATTTATCGCTTTTATTATTCTGAAACTGCATTAGCATTAATCATTAGTTTAGAAATCTTTTAAATCACAGGTTGTACTTAGATTAAGTGAGTACTTGCATTCTCAGTGCTTTGAAATCCCTTATAATTGGTTCGACAATCTTTTATACTACATCATTTGTCTTAGGAGCCTTGAAAACTCTTAACACTCGACCAAATCAAGTAAATCAGTGTGCCATAGATGTGGAATGGACTATCATTGGGCTAAGACTTGTAGAACTCCAAAGCATCTTGTTGAGGTTTATCAAGAGAGTTTGAAAGGGAAGAATCCTGAAGCCCATATGGTTTGTCAAGACAATGGAAAAGATTTCGATCATGACAAGGACGATCTTATGGATTATGAAACTTCATATTGTTTTAAAGACTGAACTGATTTCGACATTATAATATGTTTTCTATGTTTTGGTGTTTTTAAATTCTATGTTGTCTTTTATTTTAAACTTGTTTTAAAGACCTATATAATAAAATAAAAA
>NC_027748.1:27811975-27812389 GCF_000695525.1 Brassica oleracea var. oleracea | reverse complement strand
TCAAGCCACACGATCTTAAAAGATAAGAGATACTTCATAAACCTAACTCTGAAAAACGCCACCATCTCAACCATTGCGGGTATTGCTAGCCTCATAGAGGGGCACGGCCAGGCCAATATCCTATTGCCTATGGGTACACATCTTGAGATATCAGATGCCTTGTATTCACCCAACTCTATGAGAAGTCTATTAAGCTTTAAAGACATTCGAATGAATGGATTTCACATTGAAACCAAGGGCGAGGGAAACAAAGAATCTCTTCAAATCTTTGAACTCGTCCATGGCAATAAGAAAGTCTTAGAATGCATCCCCGCACTATCTACTGGTCTTTACCACACTAAAGTCAGTATGATCGAAGCTAATGCCATTTTTAATAAAGAGGCAATCGATAACTTCACTTTGTGGCACGACCGG
>NC_027748.1:27790275-27811417 GCF_000695525.1 Brassica oleracea var. oleracea | reverse complement strand
TTCCCCATGAGGTCGAGGCTTCCGGTCTCAGCATGGGGACACGCCGTCCTGCATGCGGCCGAGCTCATACGCATCAGGCCATCAAGTGAACATAAGTATTCCCCATTGCAATTACTTACGGGTCATGAGTTAGACGTATCCCATCTTAAGACATTCGGCTGTGCCGTTTATGTTCCTATATCTCCACCACAGAGAACAAAGATGGGACCTCAAAGGAGGATGGGGATATATGTCGGATTTGATTCCCCCAGGATTTTATGATATCTTGAGCCAACTAAGGGTGATTTGTTTAAGGCCAGATATGCGGATTGTCATTTTAATGAATCCGAACATCCGACCTTAGGGAGAGATAGCAGCAAAATGATAAAAGAAATTTCATGGAATCAAATATCCATTTCTTGGCAAGATCCTCGAACTCAAGTGTGTGATCTTGAAGTTCAAAAGATTATACATTTACAAAAGCTAGCTAATCAATTGCCAGATTCCTTTGCTGACCCGAAAAGTGTGACCAAGTCATACATACCTGCTGCTAATGCACCAATAAGATATGATGTTCAAGAGGGACACAATCAAGTTGCTACAGAGTCTAGCCAGCGTGTGAAACGTGGTAGACCAATAGGTTCCAAAGATAAGAACCCTCGGAAAATAAAGAAAGGTGCAACCGAGGTTCATTAGACACCAGACACGGCCGCGGCCGATCAAGCCCGTGATGTTGCTGCGACCAACCCGGCTTTAGACATGGCTGGATCTGATGCCACTAAAGTGGCCGGCCCTGATGTGCCAAACAATGATTCTTGGGACGCCAAGATTTATGGTACTGATGGTGCAGATAATAATGAGATCTCAATGAATTATGTCTTGTCTGGGAAACAGTGGAACATAAAACATATCAACATGGATGATTTATTTGCTTATGAAGTAGCACTTGAACTTATGGATAATGAGGATCAAGAACCCACGTCTATATATGCATGCATGCCAAGATCAGATTGGCTTAAGTGGAAATAAGCCATAAATGTGGAGTTAGAATCACTGAGAAAGACAGGTGTGTTTGGTCCAATAATCCGAACACCTCATGATATTAAACCAGTGGGATACAAATGGGTCTTTGTGAGGAAGAGAAATGAGAATGGTGAAGTCATGAGGTATAAAGCCCGGCTTGTTGCACAAGAATTCTCACGGAGACCTGGAATAGATTATGAGGAGACATACTCCCCTGTGGTGGATGCTACGACCTTCAGATTTTTGATAAGTAGAGAAGGTCTAGATTTACGGTTAATGGATGTTGTAACCGCATACCTATATGGTCCACTGGATAATGAAATTTACATGAAAGTCCCAGAAGGTATCGAATTGAAAAACAAAGAGAGTTCTCGAGAACAACATTGTATTAAGTTGAATAAATCCCTTTATGGACTGAAACAATCCGTACGGATGTGGTACAATAGACTCAGTGAGTACCTAGTAAAAGAGGGATATAGAAATGACCCTATCAGTCTATGTATTTTCATAAAGAAATTTGAAAATCATGGATTTGTGATCATAGCAGTGTATGTTGATGATCTGAATATCCTAGGAACCTCTGGAGAGATTTCCCAAACGGTTGAATACCTTAAGAAAGAATTTGAGATGAAAGATCTCGGGAAAACAAAATTCTGTTTGGGATTACAACTTAAGTACAAAAATGATGGTATCCTTGTGCATCAAATGGCATATACAGAAAAGGTACTCAAGAGGTTTAATATGGCCGATTGCCATCCTCTGACCAGTCCCATGGTCGTGAAATCTCTCGGTCTGGACACTGATCCATTTCGTCCCAAAATGGACGATGAAGATGTCCTAGGTCCCGAAATGCCATATCTCAGTGCCATAGGAGCTTTAATGTACTTGGCAACTCACACACGGCCTGATATAGCCTTTGCCGTGAATCTACTGTCCACGTTCAGCTCCTGTCCGACCCTAAGGCACTGGAACCGGATCAAACAGGTTCTTCGTTACCTACAAGGAACGAAAGACTTGGGTCTGTTTTATACTAACCATAGTAAGGATGGTTTAGTTGGCTTTGCTGATGCTGGATATTTATCAGATCCACATCAAGCTCGATCACAGACATGATATGTCTTTATACATGGAGGTACAGCCATATCATGGCGTTCCATGAAACAGACCATCGTGGCCACATCATCCAATCATTCGGAAATACTAGCCATTCATGAGGCCAGCCGCGAGGTTGTTTGGTTGAGATCGATGATCCAACATATCCGATCAGATTGTGGGATGGTCGAATGCAAAGAGCCGACCATTATCTTCGAGGACAATGCAGCTTGCATTGCTCAGCTCAAAGATGGTTATATCAAAGGGGATAGGACAAAACATATTTTGCCTAAGTTCTTCTTTACCCACGATTTGCAAAAGACCGGAGAGGTCAAAGTGATCCAAGTACGGTCTAGTGATAACTCGGCCGATTTATTTACTAAGGCACTTCCGACCTGTACATTCAGGAAGCTCACGCATCAGATTGGGATGCGTAGGCTGAAAGACCTCCACTGAGGTTCTCATCAGGGGGAGTAGTACATGTTGTACTCTTTTTCCTTCATCATGTTTTTGTCCCACTTGGTTTTTCATGATAAGGTTTTAATGAGGCAACATTAAGCGTATTACAATCCATGTATGGTTATGGCATCCAAGGGGGGTGTTATAAATCATTTGATGGATGTCCATAACCGGCCCGATCATAAACCGGCCCATCCGTAGGAGAGAGAGAGAGGAGAGAGAGTCGGCCTACTGAGGAGAGAGAGAGGCGGCCACATGTTTCATTTTCCTTGTTTGATTAGGAATTTCATTTCTTTGTAATCTTTTCATATTATGTATTAGTAGTCTTTCCTAAATCCTAGTTGGTTTAGGTTTTGGATACTTTCTTTTTTACTTATCTTGTAATCCCCTTATAAAGGGAACACTTATTCATTAATGAAATACAGAAACATTCAGCTCTAAATCTATTGTTTCACAACAATTTACCTACAATCTGTGTTCTACTCTTTCCTCATTCATTAAAAGAAATGATTAATAAGATACCAACGTATTGTTTTGGTAAAACAAGGCACCAGCTTTCACTTCTTTCTTTGTTTAATTTTCTAATGAAAACTAAAGCTTGGTTTCTTTTTGTTCAATTCTTTAATTACAAGAATCTAAAGCTTGATTTATAACATTAATTTTTAAACGCATATATTTACCAACACATGAAATGTTATGCCTTTCATATATTATGTTATATCTTACTTATAATTTCATAATATATTTTCCTTTATCAGCTCATATATAATTACCAAAATCAAATTTATATAATACTCAAATAAAAAAAATCTATATTCTTGAAATCTATATTTGTTTGAGATCTAACAATGTTTAAAATGTACCTCACTATTGTTATTATTTATTTACTATATATCTAAAAAATGGTACAATAAAATCTAAAATATTTTGAAAAACAAACAGATTTCAGAATAAGAAAATAGATTACAGTTATTACAGTTAATACATTCAAATAAATAGAGATGGTAAATAAACATATTAACTCATTCATATTCATATTCATATTCATATTAAAACAACCTTTGATCAATACAAGACAAGTTAAAAATGAATGATCTCATTTGAGTTATAAATTATTAGAAATAGAACTATAAACAATTTAAAACAAGTTTAATAAAATAAAAATAAAAATAATCAGGCTTTTTGAAAGTGTAGATCAAAATTTAATATTCATCATAATGGAATATGAATAATGAACCTAATCACACAAGATCTTATTAATACTTTAATAAAATAACATGAATATTATTTTAAAAAAAGTTTCCAAAATCGTCGACTATTAATATATTACTAAATATAAAATAAATTCAGTTACTAAGTAAATATTTTTAAAATTACTAAATAATTATTTATTTTAAATTTTTCATAAATATAAATAAAATTACTAAATAATTATTTATTTATTTTATATTTCAATTTAAATATAAATTATACATATGTAAATATTCAATAAAAATAATATATAATTTAAATACAAAATAATCTTCAGATATGTCATGTCATTCATATATCAATTCGTTTAATAATCAAATGCAAATCCAATAAAATAAAAATATAATAAAAATGAAAAATACATGTAACAGTTTGAAACAATTAACTAAGTTTCATATAAAATATAAAATTGTTATGTTTTAAAGGGTCATATACAAATTTAAAAATACAATTAATGTTAAAAATATATACTGCTAATGATATATATATATATAGATGTGAAAATAAATACCCGTGCGGTTGCACCGGTCAAAATCTAGTAAAGTTTAAAATCGAAAATACATCTACTTAATTCAGCCAATCAAAATGTTTTCTTCTTTTCCTTCTCTTTCCTATTCGAACCTCCTTATTCTCTCTCCTTATTCTCTCTCCTCGACGATGACCACCATTGTTTCTTGAATATTTTCTTGATTCAATTCAAACATAGCACCACATTTAAGCCATTCTATACGAATAAGGAGTTTTAATCTCCAAATTCAGGTAATTTATTCTTTGTATTATTTTTTTCTAGCTTAAATCTATAGTTGTATCCACCATTGATGTTGTGTTTGTTAATTGTAGATGTGAAATCGATTTCATATGAGTGTTAATAATTAACTAATTGAGCATTATTTGGGAGTTATGTTTAGTTGATCCATTAAAAAAATAAATTGATAATTAATAAGAAAATTGGTTGAATCAAAAGAAATTTTGTCAGATTATGTTTTCTTATGAAGAACAAGATGGTAGAACTTAGTATAAGTATATAAGAGTAAATGGTACAGTTTTATTTAACTATAACCGTATAACTTGTAGAACTAGGTAAAACTATGACCATCCAACTTGTAGAAATATGTAAACTTATGACCGTCCAACTGGTATAACTTGGTATTATTTCAATCGTAAAACTGTGAGCTTTGTGGGGGCTTCAAGTTTGGACAGAGTTGTCTTTGAATAGAGCGAAGAACATTTCTTTAGGTGACTCTGAGAATGCTCTTGAGCTGCTTCTTCGATCTTAATTTACAATTGCCATGTTGACCAATTTTGAGTTCAATGCATGCTACTCTCGGTCAAGGTAAATCACTATTTTTACGACTGGTGGTCATACAATATAGTCATCGGTTTTTCTTCTTTTTTTTTGTAACACAGTCAGTGGTTTTTCTAGTTTTCATAAACTTTATGTCATTCTAGGCTTTCAAAGTATCGACCCATCACCATCCGACGACAATTTGAATGTTTGGCCTCCCAAGTTTAAAGGAGTGGTCATTGGCATATAAATTCTATTGTTGGCAATTACAAGTTTGATTTGGAATATCTTGATTTAGTATATAACTTTTAAAATACCGTTTTTACTTTGAGCTTTTTAAAACAACATATATGCAAATACACACACACACACACATATATATATATTTATTTACTTATTTATTTATTTATTTCTTATTTGAATTACTTCAAAAATACCAGGTTATTTGGATGTTCCAATATTTCAAATCCCGGTTAGCAAAATGGTCTAGCGGACTATTAAAGGTTTTATCCAGATTAATTTTGTAATACAAAAACCATTTTCCGGCTGTTACTGGCATCATCCGGTTAAGCTATGTAATATCTGATAATCAAACTTCATCTCCATCTCAATGTACTCTTTATCTGACATAATGCAATTGTTACCAGTTCTTTTCGGTGCCAGCAGGCAAAATCTCTGTTAATTAACAAAATGATATTGATGGTTATTACATGTTTAATCTTGATATATATGTATTATCCAGTTATGTGACCCCACACATAAATGTTACTCCATATATTCTAACAACTCAAATCGATCCGATGTATTCTTAAGTTTAGGGCTGGGAATTTTAATTATCGCCTGTGGGCCCCACCCCGTTTAACCCGCCGTGGGGCGGGTGCGAACAATTTGAAAAATTTGAATCACGGGCACAGATGTAGGTCGAGTTTATTTTAGGTGGAACGGATGTGGATCAGCCGAATTTGAGTCGCAGATACCCGCCAACCCGCAAATTAGAAATTTTTTTTTTATAAAAACCTATATATAAAAAATATAATAAGTATTTATATAATTTTAATTATAAATATATTAATTTAATATTAATTTAAAAAAGAGTAATTATTCTATAATTAAAAAATAATTATTTTTAAAACACTTAATATTACCCGCGGGTTTGGTGGGTTACCCGCGGATTTTGGCGGGGAGGGTGCGGTATAAATATTTTTGTTTGCGGGCTATGCGAGTCGAGTTTTTGAATCAAAAAAATTGATTCGATCCGCGGCGGGGCTGGGCGTTGTATATTATTTCTAGAAGATGTATTTAGTGACTATTACAACTTTTCTAATTTTTAGTCTCCAGCTAATTATATAGGAAAATTGCATTTTAAATCTGAAGTTGGTAAAAGTTTGCACTTTAGACCTTGATGCTCAACTGATAACACTTTAAACAGTAAAATTTGTTTTACTAACATATTAAACATTACAACTAACTTAGTTTTTTCACACGTCAAAAATGTGACTGGTATTTTTCATTAGTAGGTCAAAAAGGTGACGTGGCGGTTTATTCATTTTTTTAAATAAGATTTTTAATTATTTTAACTAATAAAAACAAATAAAATTAGAAGAAAAAAAAATCTTAAAACTGATAAAAATTCGAAAAACACATAAAAACAAGAAAATAAAAATAAAAATTCGAAATTGAAAAAATAAATAATAATAATAAATGAATTGTAAAAATCGATAAAAATTAGAAAAATCTGGAAAACAAATAAAAATTCAAAATATTAAAAATTAAAAATTAAAAGGTACTTAAACCCAAATCTCTTTGGTGTTTAGGTAGGCCTCAACGTTTGGGTCTCTGGATCGGGTTCGTATTCTTGGGATTTGGACCCAGCAAGGCACTTGAAAATTTTCTGTTCGGGTTCGACATAGCGGTAATGGTGACAAATTTAATCATATCACTATAAAAAGATACAACGAGATATAGTAGGATTTTAAAACATTTTGTTGAATATTTAAATTTTAAAAATTTTGAAAATACAATTTTTTGATTTTTTATAAACTATTTTTCTTTTCAGTTTTTGAATTTGTGAATTTTATTAGTTTTCCTGATTTTTTAAATATTCTTAAATTTTCCTATATTTATCAATCTTATTAATTTTTTGAATTAATTAATTTTATTTTGTATTCTTGATGTTTTCGAATTTTTATCAATTTTTAGAATTTATTTTTGAATTTTTATCTAATTTTATTTCTTTTTATTAATTAAAATAATTAAAAAAATATTTTTTTAAATGAATAAGCGACCACATCACCTATTTTGACCTACTAATGAATAGAATTTGTCATAATTTTGACGTGTGAAACAAGTAAGTTAGTTTCAGTGTTTTTTTGGTAAAAATTAGTCTCAATGTTTAATATGTTACTGAAACATGTTTTACTGTTTAAAGTGTTAGCAATTGAGTTCCAAGATTTAAAGGGAATTTTTTTTGCCAATTTCATGATTTAAAATACAATTTTCCCTTCAACTATATTGTCTTCCATTATATGCAATACCAAAATTTTGTTACTATTTCTGGTTAATCCAAAATTATTCGGATTATCTCTTTTTCCATTTTATCTATGTTAATAATGCTAACACTGCCCAATTTTATTACTTATTCAAATATTTGAAAATTATCCAAAAATTAGTTTTCTTCCATGCAAATATCACAATTAAATGAATCTACCTCTGACACATTTCTGAAAAGTTTCTATTTTACCAAATCTAGTTAAACAATGGGTGTAAATGTGATGCAGGTGAGAGACAGGAGAAATGCAGGAGATTTAGTCATACAGTTTGATGAAATTGCAGAACAAAAAAATTAACAATAAATTATTTGATGAACTGTATGCAGTTCACGTTGTGTATAAAAACAATTGTCCTGCAAATAAGGGGAAAAAGAGTCTGATCAAATGCTGAGGCCCAATGAGTGATTTTTATATTTCCTTACCTATTAATACTACACACAACTTTATTTTTTTTGTTCATAAACCAAATAACAACACTAATATCTTTATGTAAGGTTAAATATATAAATAAAACATATATGCTACAGTTGATTTCTTATTGACGATGATTAACATAAAAAAACTAATTACAGTTGTGTACAAAAGTTAAATATCAATTTATAATATTTTATAGAAATCATTTAAATGAATTTATGCACCTTAATAACTGCTTATATTTATAAATTTAAATAGTTATTTTTATAGAAATCATATATATATGTATTGAATTCTATAATATTTTCGTAAACACTTATGTATATTTAGTTGACAAATTCATAAATTTAATATAATTTATGTAAATGGTATTTAGACACATTATTTTGTGTGCTATATACTTACATATTTGATCATTCATATATTAAATGCATATAATTATAAATGGTAATGGTTATTTATAATTACATACTATCAATAAAATATCAAACATATTTTTTTATTGTTCTTACATATACATGTATGCAATGGAATGAAAGCTTTGATATGGGCAATGGAATGCATGAGGAATTTACATCAGTTTCAGGTTACTAATTTTGCTATGGATTGTTCTCAATTGGTGAAGATAGTTTCGAAACCAGAGGAATGGCCGGCGTTTTAGAGTTACCTGCACGACATAAAGCTACTGAAGACATATTTTACTAGCTCAACGATCATTCATGTACCCCGGACAGAAAATCAAATGGCAGATAGTCTAGCACGATGTGCCAGAAAACAATCATCTTTCTTCGTTCACATGGATGCGGAGTTACCAGTTTGGTTCGCAGAGTCTATATGAGTCTGTTTGTTGATGACAAAAAAAAAATACATATACATGTATGCATTTTTATATTTTAAAATGTTAAATGAAAATTTTCTTGATACAGTAACATATATAAAAACTGACAATATTAGTTCTATATTTGAGCCACTTGGTAAGATAGAATCGAAAACTGAATAAAGATACAAAAATAAGAGCAAAACAAGAATACTCTTTATATTTTTTTTTAATTGTAATAAATTTTCATATAATTTTAAATTACATTATATTTATTAAAATGATGATATTTATTTACATTTTTGTCAACATGATATTTTTTAGATATTTAGCTTTCATTTAGAAGTTCAACATTTATTTAAATACAATTATTTATTAAATTAGTTTGATCTGCATGTGTTCTGCTTGATCTGCATGATTTGCATTTGTTCTGCTTGATCTGCAGTTTCTGATCTGCATCACCCGTTTGAAGCCAATATGCGTTTCTCTGAAGTGTTAGATATAGGATACAACACCAAGGACTGTTATATAATTTTATGTAAATCCATACTTTTCAATTTCTCATGGTTACCTAATTACCTATTTCTCTTTGTATATACAACTAAATTTATCTACTAATTACGGATTTGGATCCGCTCCGAAAATAAGATATATGGAATGCTCGGATCCGGATCCGGATAGTAAAATATCGAATCCGGATCCGGATATCTTGATTTTTAAGTCTGAATATCCGGATCCGGATTCAAAATTTTTAAATATATTAAATTTTAAATTTTATTAATAATTATAGTTGGTATATTAATATTTATATGTAAAATTAGTGTTATAATATAATATTTTTATTTTTATTATTTTGTATATTTTAAAAAATATATTTGTAAAAATATTTAATTTATGTATCATTTTTAGAATTTTTGTATTTAAAAAATAATTCCGGATAATACAATATCTAGACAGATATCCGGATGGCACGGATCCAGATATATTCCACTCCTACTACATATTAATTTTTCATGTTTATATATTTACCTTGGAATGAGTATTTGTTAAACTTCTATTTTTATATTATATTTTGTTAGTTATTGCCATTTCCATATTATGATATGTCCTAAAATGAAACTGGTTTCATTGTTTTATCTAAAATGAACATGCTAGTTTTGCTACTTTTTAATTAAATATTTTACAGAATCTACAAAAAATAACACTTATATTACTTAGTTTTCTCTATTAAATAAATCAAACAAAGGAAAATCAGTGTTCCAAAAAGCGGTTTAGGTGGCGCTAGTCTTTATAAGACCATATCGATTATCTTATAAACCGTCTAGATAATTATAATATTGTGTATCGCCTAAAACGATTAATCGGCCGCTTAGATTATTAGTTAGCCAGCAGACGTTTATAAATTATAGCAATATATTTAATATATGTAATTATTTATATTAAATATCATTATTTAATAAATGATAAATTTATATATTTTTATATATATAGTATTGAAATAAATAATCTTTATATATATATATATATTGTAATTATCCCTCTTTTAATATATATAGAGTGTTGACAAAAAGAGAGGGATATGTTCAAAGGTTGATCAATCTAACTTTTTCAAAATCATTTTCTACTTTATGAAACGTTTTGTTTCACGTATCTTTCTCATTTTAATCCATGCAACTTAGATTAATTCTAACTGAATGAATTAAATTACGCAATTCATATACTAATACTTAAGAAACCAATAAATTTATGTGATTATAAATTGAATTACCAAAAATGAAACACATAAAATAATAAAATATATAAATATATCTTTTATTTATATCCTAAAATTTACAGTATGATGATCATATATAAGCATAGACAAATCTTCGAGACAAAAAAAAAAGCTATAACAAAATAGCACAAAAATTACATATAGCACTAACTAAAGGAAAATTGGATTCAGTAACCATAAAAAAAACCATGATTCACGAAATGTACATAGCAAAGTGATGATATAATATGTTACATATTATTGAAGTGATGGACGAAAATTCCCTTAATTTGTTGCAACTAAATTGTGTGGTGTACCATTGCTCTCGAGCTCTTAGCTCTCATTTCCCTCTTCTTTGTTTTTGTTTTACAATATGTTAATTAGAGCTTGATCCGCACGCTTGTGTGGATACTTATTTTCACTTTTATATACATAAATATTATTTAAATATTTATTAGTTAATATTTTAAATATTTATCTTATTTTAAAATATATATAAACATAATAATTAAATATTTTACATACTGTAAAAAATATTGATTTCTGCGCTATACTAAACTTTTGACAAATATTGATCCATTAATATGTTTGAGTAATTTTTCTCTTAAGAGGAAATTTTTTTCCAAATGAAATAATATTTTAAGTTTTTGATTAAATATATGTTATATGGCGAGATTTAAATACATCAGAAAAAGAATATTGTTATAACATTAAATATTATTCTACAAGTAATTTCATGATATTTAAATCTTAATAAATATATTTTTTATTGTTGAAAATAATCAATAGTAACTGAAAAAATTAAAATATATTTTACTATTTTAGAAATATTTGATATATATATATATATATATATAAGAGTGATTTAGATAAATTAAAATGAATATTTGGCTATAAATAATCCATATTATTCTACAAGTAATTCAAAAGTATTTAATCTTAGCATAGATAGATTTACTGTTGAAAAAAATTAATAGTAACCGTAATACTTAAACATATATTTTTGGAATATTCAAAATACATATATTTCAGACCTTGCAAGCTAGATGTGCTGGGATTAAATGATACTTGAAAAATATTACATAACATTATTAAAAATCGTTTTTAAACTTGATTGTTTCTAAAATTTAGCTAAATCATTTTAGAAAATTTCTTGAACACAAAAAATTAACTAAACTTGATTTAGAAAATAATTTAATAAAATAAGAAAAGACAATGATTACTTAAATTAGAGTTATTTAATAGGACAATTCTCTTAAATAGTTTATTAACGTTTTTGTCACAAAATAGTTTTCAATAAGGAAATTGACCAAAATAGCCCCTTTTTGTTTTTTTTTTATTTTAAATTTGAAATTCTATCCTCAAAACTTCACCCCTTAACCCTAAATTCTAAGTCTAGATTAGCTAACCCTAGGGTATAAATGTATTTTTACTCTTTAATAAAACTTTTTTTAGTCATTTTTCTCAGTGAGGGCTATTTTGTGAAAAAAACTTAAAAATTGCTATCCTACGAAATTTATCTATTTATTTAATATTGCAATGGCATGAGAATGAAAATATTTGGGAAAATCAAGGGTCAATTCAATTTTGTACTCATGATTTAATAGATTAGATAATAGTTCACCATATCTCTATTTATTTACCTTCAATCTCTTTAACATATTTTTTGTAAGTAAACAATTATATTAAATAATTGTATACATTTTCACATATTATAACTTGTTTTTTCTAACGGATATATATTCTCACAAAAATTAATGTAAATAAAAATTATTTTAAATTTTATACGATATGTTTTCTATATAAAAAATCTATGCTGAATTTTTTTAAAGTATGTGCAAACTTTATCACGGTACATTTATATCACGATCACTCGCGAACAAGGTCAAAATGTCATTTAAAAGAATAATTACATGGTTATTCTTTTCATTTCTTATTTCAATATGTACATTCCATAAATTAATCTTTAACTAAAAGGTAAAAAACTAAATTACTTTAAACTTTAAACAACGTAACCGGCCGCTAGTGGTCTGGTGGTAAAGGGCTCACGGCTGTGAGTTCTGCCACCTAGATTCGAGTCTCGGCCACCGTCGACTAAAATGGGATGAAAAAGGCAGTCCCCCTGATGCTTTCGGTGGACTCTCAGGCTCAGCTCCGGTGGACGGTTTTTAGGCGGTAGTCGAGTCTCTTTTGAAAGCATATGGACACCAGGGTCATTAAAAAAAATTAAACAATTATTTTAATCTTGATTTGTTGCTATTGTAGGATATTACTCTATAATAGTCTCTAAATTTTTATATTATTTACTTACTTTATAATAGTCTCTAAGATTTTATATTATTTATCGTCGCTGAATCCATATTCAATATGGCGGTAATTTAAAATTTTAACTAGATTTTAACCTGCACTATGTGCGGAATTATTTGTATTTATATTGATGCGTTATGTTTTTAAATTAACATTTCAGATTTAATGATTTTTATATACTTTGATGTAAATTTTGTTTTTTGAGCAAATTATATTATTTATATGAGTTGTAAACCACAGTTGATAATGTAAAAATATCATTTTGTGTAGTTTGGAATTATATTTATAAACTTAAATTAAAATTAATCTGATATTTTGATAACATAAAGAATATAAGATGCAAAAATAATTATTGTAAAATTTTAGTTTGGTTATATATAGTTTGATATATATGAATTTAATATATAAAATTAATTACATAAATTTACATTTTTGAAATTAAGTAGTTTGGAAATACTAAAATATTGTATTTGTAAAAATTAAGATTTTCTGAATGAGAAAATATGAAAACAATAATAAAACATTTCTTTAGCAAAAAAAAAACAATAGTAATTAGTAAACATAAAAAATAAAGTTGGGTTTATTTATTATTATTGGGACACTAATTGAATTTCTAAAGATATTAAATTTCATTCTTAAAATTTAGGGCCAAGAAAATTGAAAAGATGGTGTGTTTGCCAATTAATTTGGTCGAGAAAGAAACAATTTATTCCACATAATGCGCAATTTTTTCGTTTTAATTTGATGAATCAAAAACTGATCATTTTAATTTAAACTAAAAACCGAAATGTGGAAAGCACTTTTACAAAACAAAGCCCCGAAATGTTTCAGTTAGAAATCGCCGTTTATGAGATAAATATGATAGATCTTGTTTGAATAAATAATATCTTATCTATCTATCTAATTATATAAAAGAGCCTTTTCCTTCTCTCTCCCAGGGTGTCCAACTCAGCTGACAGCGCACAAATTCGTGCATCCGCGTGCCGACACGTGTCACCTTTAATGAAACGCTGCGTCTTGGTATTGTGTTCCGTCGGGCCTTGCGTTTTTGGGCTTATTATCATTTGTTGATTGCGGCCCATCGAATACTGAATACGCACAAACTCTAGGTCTAACAGATGAACGCGTTTGTGTTCTTCACATGCTTTCGTGCTGCAGCGACGACGATCCGGTTACGTAACGGGAGCGTTGTGATTACTCTGTCTTTAATCTTATTGTCTTTAATCTCATTAAATCATATGCCCACCACGATATCTTCAGATGGGCGATTCCGGTATAAATAGGTTTGTACCTCTCTTCTGCGAATCGCGATCTCAAAATCTCTCTGCTATCCATCTCCCTCATATTCTATTAAAGTTATCAAGTGATTGAATCACGAGCAGGGAAAGATGGGTTTGGGTTTGATCTTGGATGCGACGCACGAAGGATGATGAATCTTGGTTTGCATCTTTTTTTTCCAGGAAATGAATAAAGAAATCACTTGATGAATGGTTCCTAAAGTTATTATTTTTTTGTTGTTGTTATTGCAGTTGCTTTGTCGATGACAGAGAAGAAAAGAAGGGATGGAGCTGAAGAATTGTATCAGAGAGACTGTCGAAACTCTGTCCATGTTCCTCTTTTGAAAACATGAAAAATATCAAATTCAAGGAGTTTAGATAACAGTTTAGACACAACGGAAGGTTGGTTTTTTTGTTTTGTTCTGTAATTATGAATAGCTGGGTGTTGCTTGAATCTATGTGAGATTAATATACGTCACATTCGGTCTTTGATTTGAATTTTGGTTCCTATTGGTTCAGGTTTTTCCTCGGCTAGAACAAATTGATGCAGTTTGCTCTTGGTCCTTCTGCTTGAGATGAAATCCATCATGCCATCTTTAAATCTTCCAAGATTGTGTACTCAGCTTCTTACAATAATTGTTTCATATTACTTGGTCTTTTCTCCAGTTGCATTTTTACATATGTTTTGGAATTTTATTTCAGCTTCTTCATGGTGATGATGAACTGCTTATTGCAGATATGCCAAAGGAAGATGTTGAAAGGTATCATCACTCTCTCGAAGACCTTTTCTCCATCTTGCTTTCGTGAAAACAACAATTAAAGGCGTAAATTGTATCCATCTCTCCTGATCATCTCAGACAAGGGACCCAACTGTTAAGTTTTTGCGTTTATCTGATTAACAAAATGTTAAGTGGGTGGTTTTGTTTTTGAAGGTAAGAAGAGTCTATACATAAGGCTAGGTTGCCGTGGTGATTGACCCAATATAAAACCGCTGGGATGAGATCCGTCGTCTGACACCTGAGCTCATCCAAGCTTCTCATAAAGTATTCTTTAAACAATGCTCTTTTGTTCTCTCTTCTATAAAAAAACCCAGCAACAAGCGTTGTATAGAGATCACTTTCATGCCATTGGTAATTTCTGTAGAAGACGTATATTTGATGATTTAAGTTTTGACTATTTGAATAAAGGCAGATCTGATGTATAACAAAGAACAGAAGCTGTTGATCAATAAAAACAAATTCAAATTGAGAAAATATCAGGAAAATGAAGATTTGTTCACAAAGAGTACACTAAACGGAAACAAGTTCTTTTTGTCTTAATCTTATTATAAAGTCAGACAGCACAAAGAAGTCGACATATTTTTCTATCCCCATCTTTAACAGAAACCTGTGACTGGGTCCATTCTCATAGCAGTGTGTGGCAAGCGTTGAAGAGCTGTAATGGTGGTTTTCAGAAGATGATCATCTCCACCAATCATCCTCAGCTTCTTCGAGAATCCCTCTCGAGATATCTTCTTCTCTTGCCCTGATCACACATATTAGGTAAAAAAAACAATGACATGGGTAAAAATAAAAGCAAGGACTCGAATAGTTTTATTACTACATACCCTAAGTAGGGGTTATTGGTTGTTGTATTTTAATGGATTTGAAAATCCGAACTAAATCTAGTGTTATTGGTTCTATGATTTTCCAATCTGTATTAAAATCATGTGTTATTGGTTTAATGATTCATAAATTCTATATCAAATCAAGTGTTATTCAATCGTACGGATTTACTAATATATTTGATTTAATAATGGATTTGAATGGATTTGTTTGGATTTTCTTAGTTAAAAATACAAAGACTCAAATCCGAGGGAAAACCTCCGGATTTCCATATTTTACTTGGATTTATAAATACTATATGGATTTTTACATCAATCAAAATATATAAACCAATAACACCTCCTAAGTTGTTGGTAGTACGCAGTGATCAAATCCATGTCTTTCTGAGCAATTTTGCTTGAAATTGTTTTGAAGAGCAGAGGGTAATGCATCAAAGTAGATATATTGCAATCTTAAAAATTCATCTACGCCTACTCCGATTAGTAAAAATTCACGGTACATAACCTACCGTGGTGAACGTGTTGGCTATTATTCCATGCAGCCGTTGACTCAGACTATGTCGGCTAGCTTGGAAGCACCCACTGATATAAGGAGAAGCTGATTAAGAATAAAACTGATTACATGATATGATGCACCCACTGACATAAGGAGAAACTGATTAAAGAATAAAACTGATCAAGTGATATGACTTCTTTAGAGAAAGTATTTGATAAAAGTCGATGTCCTTTCTTTAATTAGTTTCGTACTAATAAATAAGATTAAATGCTGACATTTCAGTTTTTTTTTTTGCCATTAGCCAGTAAATGTTAGAGTTCAATATGGGATAGCAAGTCTAGAGAAATTTTAAAACATTATGGTCAAAATATAGATGACAACACACTCAAAGGAAATAAGTTATGGACTATATACGTGTAGTATGTTCTCCACTATTTTTATCTTTTATCAACTTAAATGGATTTAGAAATCTCATATGATTATGAATGTCAGGAACTTGCTTGAAGAAATTATGTTTACTAATACATATCTTACTCCCATCACTTGAATTGGTTTTGATCTGCATCAATGAAAATATGTTTTTGCTAAAATTCTTTTTTGGAGAAAACAGTTTTTTTTTCTTTTTTTGTAACACGAAGAAAACAGATTTACCTACAAAATTAATGTATAAACATAAATTAATCTCAGCATTTGTAAAATATCTATCAAATATGTAAATCTATATAAACACTATCATAGATTAGAGCTTCCGTCCAACATTCCAACATTCCAACATTCCACTGTAAAGCAAATAATTTTACCTTTTCAAATAACAACTGCAACATACTCATACATGAAACAGTTTCCAAAAACAAAGATCAACACAACCTCAAAACCTTAGAGAAAATCTGTTTTCTTGGTAAAGAAAAACAAAGTTTTAAAACAAAGTTTACAAAACCTTTTAAACTAAATTTGACATTAATTTTAATTTTTTTTACTACTTAGATCAAATCTACTAAGACATTTAGCCATCATTTTCTCTTATCAGTATTTAATTATCAATTCAAACAATTTTTAATACCGTTTTTAGTCAGCATATGATAATATAGTGAAAATACATAATCTGCAAAATAGTTTGATATTTTTCCCTAAAAATTACATAATATATTTTGCCAATGATTTGAAAAGAGAAAGTGCAAAATTGTTGTTGATTTGCTAAAATCTAAGGTCTTTTAAACATTATTTACTAAATCAAGTATAAGAACTCAAAGAATTTATAACCCTAAGAGCATACCAAAATGTTACAATTCTATCATGCTTTTATGAGATGAGAAAGAATATTATATTATTTTCTAATGACATTCGGTTGGATTTATCATATACAAGTGAAATTTATCGTGTTTATATATTAATAAGGAGTAACACCTGAAGCAACTTTACATGTTGTTGTTTTTAAGGGAATATTTTTAGAAAAAAACTGATTGGTTTGAGATATATGATTTCATATTATTCACAAATGTAAAACAATAATTGTGTACATTAGTTGTGTTACATGAGTTTTAATGTTATTTGTATAGTATAAAATTTATTACACAATCCAAATAATTTATAGGATAAAACATATTAGCGGATTTATGTTCATCACAAATAAAAATAACTTTTCTTTGATAATAATTCTTCTATGTCATTTTCTTTAACATATATATATATATATATATATACATATATATATTTTAATGTGCACATTTATATAATAATAAATAATGAATTTTATGTGAAACTAAAATAAATTTTATAATATAATGCTATTTATCAAAGAACAGTGAAAGCTACTGTCGATTTAATTCAAAACAAAAATATTTATTATTATGATATCATAATTCTTTCATTATTTGTTATTTTATAATATTTTTTTATCTATAATAATTTTTAAATACTTTATAAATTAATATAAAATAATTTTTTTATAACTTTCCGTCCGAAGGGCGGACCGATCCTAGTATATTATTTTAAAACACGGTTTACTCTCTTCTCATTAAGCCACGTAGGCATCCAGCTAGATAAGTCGTGAGCTCTCGCGTCGACACGTGGCACTTGGTTTCGAAACACAGCGTTTCATTAAACGGGAAATTGTATGGGCTTTGGCATCTCATGCGGCCCATTCTTCAGTTCTAATGGCTGCAGAGCCACCGCTCTCTGAGCGATGCGATAATTTTCTAGGTTTTTCGATTCTTCGATCTAAAGGAGACGGATCTTCTTAAATCGGCGTGACGATTCGGTTCGTTGAGGGTTTCGATCATGTCCTTGCACCTTCTTCCATCAATCAAAACGAAAACTTCATTTAATCTGAGAATTTGTTGGGCTTTTATCGTTAGGGGAATATCTATAGTATTTTGGATACTACTTTCTGATTATGTATGCGGTCCGTGAGCCCGACCTCGATAACCCTAAATCTAATGAAGCAAAGAAACGTAGGTCATCTCTCTCCTTCTTTCTGCGGCGCTTGGAAACGTCTGAGCTTCTTCCAAATCTATGAAACGGTTCGAGTTGAACTTTTACATATGCAATTGTCATATCGGCTCTTTGAATCACTTTTGCATCTGTTTTGTTTTGTGAGGCATAAAGAATCAATCTTGAGGAACATCGTCAATGGATTCCGACATAGTGGAGATCGCTCCTCCTGCGTTTGCTTCGGGTTCGACAACTCTAGAAATCCAAAAAGGTTGAATCTTTATGTACCTATTTTCGTTGACTCCAGCAACAAAAAGATCCATAGTGGTACTTGAGTTGTTTCTTATAAATCTTATCAATTCCAATTATTGTGCTCCAGAAACAGCGCTTCTCAAACTTGGGAGTGTAGGCTTCCATGGAGGTAACGTGATTGTAGATCGGAATGACATAAACAGATGCTGGAGCGCTCCCCTAAAGAGTTGGACAACCCTTGAGTCAGGTATTTATTCTATTGATTGATTCAGACTCTCAAATTGTATATTACTTTGTTTTCCTATTATAGTTAATGTGCACATTAAGATAATGCAAAGGTGAATGTCTAAAGCTCAGTCTTCGGTTGCAAAAGCTGAGTAAGATAATGATGAAAAGTATGAATCATCATCTCAGGCTCTCAGCTATCACATTGCTTCTCAGGTCTTTCTCTGACTCTCTTTCTCTATATTTCTAATTGTCCCAAAACTTTTACGTAAGATAGACGATGCTATATATAGGAGATTCACTAATTTTCTTGGTGCATCTTTGAAGAATCTTCTGAACATATGTGTCTGTATATACTTCTACAATGTTTAGTCTAATGATGGTCTTAATTAGCGAACATACTTTTTTCTGGGATTACAAAACTTGAATTCCTAAAATCTATCTTCACTTTAAACTTGTGAAGAGTATCACTCTAAACGACGTATTTTATTTATCGTTGTAGTACATGGGATTTCCATTACGTCTGGTTTCAACCGCTCCCTCTCTATGTGATCTAGCTAGCATATATGTGTCGTAGCTGTAATGTATTGTATGATCTCTCAAAAAAATTCTGTATTAATTGACTTCACGTATGGAAAAGAATGTTGTTATTAGATGAGAACATGTTAGTGTAAATTTGGTTTCACCTGTTGACTTCACCAGTCTGTTCTTTCATGGTGTACAAGCTCCAAGCTATCAACTGGTCTAACTATTTTCATTTGGTTTTAGTCTCAATCCGTTCATTCATTGCAGGAATTCAGAGTAGTTATACCAAGACCTAAGTTTTTACCAAGCTCATATGTTCAAAGCACCTACGATTACAGCCAAAAATGGTTCTTCCTCTCCGTATGGTCTCATGCTCAACTGACATTGGCCTCCCACTGTGTCCTGTGAGTATCATTACCCAAGCATCTGATATATTAGCTTAAACCTTACTGTCTTTAAACTCCCATGAGTCAACTATAATGTTTTGGTAAATAATTGAAGGTAAGTTAGAATTTGTGCTGACAAAAAAAAGTTGAAATTTCTTTATTTGGTTATGAAGCTATGTTTTTCTATCCTCCATTAATTTTTAGGTCTACAGATTTGGGCATACCTGCAAATTTGATCACTCCATGAGCTCTTCTTCTTCTTCACTAAGCTACATCCCGATGGTTTCTTCAGTCACTGATATGCCCCTCATGCCTTACCCTCTTGAGTACTCATTGCTCAGCACATTAGCTCTATCATCATCATCCTCAGATGAAAACGCACAGGGCTTCACTCTCCAAGCTCCAAGTAAACTCAAAACCACAACACAAGTGGTGGCTCTGAACCATTGCTGCTGAAGCCTCTCCGTCTTCTTCTTTAACCACCAGCCTGAGCCATTCTGATCCTGCTGAGACCAAAAAGAAGACTCAGTTAGCATTGAGTTTAAGACTTCGAAGTTAAAGATACGAAGCTCAAAGGAGAGAACCTCGCTCTATTTTAAACCCAGGTTTCTGGACTGGTGTTGCGGTTCCTGTTGGTGTGCCACGCAAAGACGATGCCTTCAGGACTGATCCGATGAAATTGCTGAACAAGAGGAATCTCAAGGGTACTTTCTTTGGCAACTACAAACCCAAAACTGACATTCCAGGGGTTGTCAAAAAATACATGAACAAGGAGTTGGAGCTTGAGAAGTTCTCACTCACACAGTACCATTTTCTGAGATCAACAAGGCCTTTGCTTACATGTTGAAGAGAGAAAGCATCCATTGCATCATCACCATGGGTGCTTGAAACCAACATTCTCCTACCAATAATATATACTTTGTGTGAGTGTTTAGTACACATCTCTCATTGCTTTTGGTTTTTAAAGTCTCTAATATATTACCATATCGTTGTAATAGTTTTCATTCTAATAAAAAAAA
>NC_027748.1:27787459-27790234 GCF_000695525.1 Brassica oleracea var. oleracea | reverse complement strand
AGTGTTTGGAAGTTGTTGGAATCATGTAATATTTCTTTTATTATATGGATTGTTTCTGTTTGGTTAGTAACAACAACAATAATAACAGTTTATGGTAACAATATTATACTTTTGATAGGAAATAATATTTTTCTTTCAAAAACTTAAATGTACTATGTACTATTGTAATAAACTATATTATATTCACCAAATCTTTTAAAGAATGTTAAATACTTCATAAATAATTTTTAAAATTGATTCATTTCCAATTCAATTAATTTATTGACATCAATATGTTAAAAAAAAAAATCAAAGTTCATGTAGTAAAATACAAAACATAAATGTAATATGTCATAATTATATAAGGAAAAAACGAGAAACAAGAACACCATTTACACTTTATCCACCCAATATAATATGTTATAAGTTGCAACCTATTAATATAAACATAAATGTCGAAATCAAACATAATTAATCTTAACATACATAATCTTGAATCCTTGCACACCCTAACATTCTTAAAAAAACATAAAGTTATTAACACTTCTCTTACAAAAACTTATAAAAACACACACGCAAAGAAAATATACAATTATATAGTTACATATATCACACATAAAGTATATCATGCGCGAAGCGTGGGCCGACCCTAGTATATATATATAAAGAAGAGTTTCTTCAATCCTAAGCCATCCACATCAGATTCCATGTCACTAATTCGTAATCTGTGGTCAATCAAAAGTCAATGTTTCATTAATTCTTGAATTTAATGGGTTTTATGTATTTACTACGGTCCAAATACATCTTCTCTAAAAAACGATATACGAAACTTAGGGAAAGTGGCTGTCGGGCAATAATTCCCATTCAGTCAACTGTCAATAAAAATCCAACGGTTTCACCGATGACGAACGATTTCGATCAATGTCAGTCGGAAGCCGAGTAGACTTTTTTAATCTGGAGCCGTTACGGAAATTAACTTGGTTCATGCATCTTCATTAACATTCACATTAATACCTACTATCTACTTCTCACACGTTCTCATATTCAATGAATCTCTTCATTCATTCTTTTGTGTTAATCATCCATTATAAATATGAAGGTTTTCTTCCAAAAAAATCATCAGTTCATTTCTCTTAATAAACAACACAAAAAGGTGATGAAAAAATATTTGTTAATCTCATCGTTGTACTTGACGGATTATGACAGAAAATTGATAAAAAAACAGAAAAAATGAGATGATAAACAAAATAAACAGAGAAGAAGAGAAAAGAGGAAGACAATAGAAAAGAGGAGATAACTTTTTAGTGAACTTTTTTTTAAAGATATATTTATCTTCAACTCATAATAATTTCCATCATCTTAGTGTTGATTTTTCATTACTGTTGCTCCCTAAAAGGTTGCTGGCCCTGATCTCAAGGATACAACAGTTAGTGCAGACACTTATGGATATAGAATCATTTGTGAGTATGCATGATTGTGATTTGTGAGTATATTTCAATTACATCTTTTCCACACCCACTACTGGATTGTGAATTCTATTTAACTTGGCTGCTACTGTGTCTCTAGAATTGGCTGAGTTTTGATATATACATAGAATGCATTTTTCTTATTATACTTCCAAGTTTGAGTCTGCATATATCACAATAAAATGAGAACGGTGGACAAATGAGCTGAGTGTGGAATACTAAACATGTTCTTACATGAAATTGAAACGTTGTAGTTAGGCATGGGCGTTTGGGTACCCGTTGGCGTTCGGGTCGGGTTTTTCGGATTTCGGTTCTCTTTTATAACACCTCTTAGGTCCCATTCTAGTAAATTTGCAAGTACGGGTCGGGTTCGGATATAACACATCGGGTTCGGATCGGTTTTGTATCACATCATAGAACCCATAAAGTAATCATATATCATTTGGATTCGGGTTATATCGGATCGGTTCGGATATACCCGAAATAAAATCTAAAATTTAAAAGTAAAACATAAGAAATATATTTTTATTTATATATAATTAAGTATTTAAGGTAGTTATTTAAATTTTAAATACTTTTTGTTAAATAATGTATCAAAATAAATATGAAATTGAATACTTGAAGTATATATTCATGTTTCATATAATTATATTGTATATTATTTTGGACATTCGGATCAGTTTCTTCGGATAGTTTTTCGATTTTTTCGTTTTTTTCGGTTTTTCGGGTTACCCGTTCGGGTTCGGTTAATAACACTTCGGGTTCGGATATGTTTTGTATCACCTTACAAGACCCATTCGGATACTTTTTATATTTCAGACCAGATACGGATCAGGTTTTTCGGTTCTGGTTCGGTTCGGATTTCGGATACGGATATTATGCCCAGGCCTAGTTGTAGTTTTGTCCAAACACTAACTTATGCCTTATTTAGAACACTCACTTCCCATAACATATGTACTCTTTTCTCGACAAATGACACCTGCTAACCTAATAAAAAAACAATCACAACATTGATACATTTGAAAGAAAATTCGTTCAACCGCACCTCCTATTTCGGATAAAAACAACTAGAACTAATACGATATGAAAAACAATAGTTTCAAATATATATATATATATATATATGAAAATAATGTTTCATTGGACATCAACCTAAAATAATATTTTAGCACATAATTAATAATATAATATCAAAGACATAAATTTTAAAAATATTCATAAGAAAAATCATAATCTAAGATTTTTGTATTAAAAATTATTTTGTTTATTATCAAAATTATCATAATTACAGTAGAATAAACAAAGAAAATATGTAAAACTATTATGTATT
>NC_027748.1:27778752-27784411 GCF_000695525.1 Brassica oleracea var. oleracea | reverse complement strand
AATAAATTTATAATTTTTTTTTTGAATTTTGGAAATATTCCGAGGAAGTGTATCCCTCGGAATATTCCGACGACATATTCCTCGGAATATTCCGAGGAATTTCCGACGAAAAAAATCCTCGGAATATTCCGAGGAAATTCATTTCCTCGGAATTCCGTCGGAAATTTCCGAGGGATTTCCGAGGAAAGATGAATTTCCGAGGAGTTATTTCCGAGGACTTTTTTCGTCGGTATGTCGTCGGAATAGCGTTATTCCGACGACATACCGACGATTTTTTCCCTCGGTATGCCGCTGTTTTCTTGTAGTGATATATAGTTTGGCTTTTGATTCGTTATCTATTTTTATTCGAACTGAAAAATCCGGAGTTTTATTGGAACTCATGTATGTGAGTTTTATATTAAAAAAAGCGCAAACTACATAAATTAGTGTGAACGCGTAAACATACTTATTATCAAATTATTGTGAAACTGACACGTGTCTGTTATAGTGTGAATGCATTTATGACAATGCTTATTTTTTAATATATAAGGGATATATCTAAATAAGAAAATATGGATTGAGGATTGTCTAAGGAAGAAATTGGAAACTCTAGGAGAGTTTGAATTTTTAAATAGAACGAAAAGAAGTATTATACTGTTTATTACTCCCTCCGGATTTGAATATATGATGTTTTAGTTTTTCTTTCTTGTATACAAATGTATGATGTTCTACTTTTCATTAATGCATTTTGCTTTTAAAATAAAATGTAAAAAATATAAGTGGTTGAATTTTATTGGGATTCAAATAAATCTTTAAACTAACTAAAAGTAAAACCAAAAAGTATTTGATATAAGTAAGTATTTAATTTCTCTTAATATGTGTGCACAACCTTAAACATCATATATTCAAATCCGGAGGGAGTATAATTTAGTATCCAATAACATTCCTTCATTAAATATTTCTTAAATAGAATATCAAAATGTTAAATATATACAATGTACGTGAACAATGTTATATATATATATGTGGTTTGGGTTAGGTGTAACATGTAAGTGTAATAGATTCTTTGTTAAAGAAAACCTTAAACTTCATCATTTTTTAATATACCAGGAAAGGTCAGCGCTACGCGCGAGATTTGATGTATCGGTTTCTATCAAAATACATAATTTTGTGTAAATTTTTTATTTTTTTTATGTTCAGTTGGTAGTGAGTATAATTATGTTAAGCAATTAGTGTTGTCTACACCTAATTCCAGTTATATAACTAAAAATGACATTGGATCATTCTCCATATTGTTGCTGATTTGATTCATAGTTGCAAGATTTTATTGTGTTATAATACTCATAACATTTCTCTTCTTTTAAACCTTGAGCATTATTAGCTAAATCAAACGAAATCGATCAAAAAGAGAATGAGATAGAGCTTTCAAATACCATAATTTTTTTTGTTTTGTTTTGTGAGGGTATTTAATACAGGAGAGAATGAAGTTTTAATTTCGAGGAACTCTTTGTGAATAATATTATATAGTTGTTTGGGAGTGTGTCAATAATTGCTATTATTAACAATTGTTGTTGTTTTTTGGTATTTATGTTATACTTTTTTTTGGCAACGAATTGTTGACTAAAGAGTAATAAATTTCTCTGCCTTTCTTTGTTTAATATTTTTAGTTATATTCATTCAATTATTGATTCTTACGAGTTAGAAATTAATGGCCGGAGAAAAAAATTATCTAGTTAGATTGTTATGTAGAAAATTGGTTAACATGATTTTACTTTAACCGATAATTTAAAAGTGTTTTTTTCATACCAACCCGAACAATTTTATGATAGAGAATAAGCCATGTCAAAATTGACCAAAACAACTGAATGCTATTGTACTCCAAACCAGTTTATGAGAAGCCATTACAGATGAAAAATTAGACGGAAACCAAGCTACATGACAAACTCAAAAGCAAATTACCACACAAAAGGCCAAAACTTTATATTTACTCAAACAAATCAGGCCATGTTTATGAATAAGAATAAAGAAATGAAAAGAGAAGAATCTCAAACTCATTAGGAATCTCTTAGTCTCTTTCTCTTGCCTACGGCACCCCAATTTTACCTTGTCATACACTCAATAGTCAAACTTTGATAATCATTTTACCTTGACATACCCACAATATGCATAATCATCTTGGTCAAGTGATCTATAAAGCTTTTTCTTTTTTAGTCCAATTAATCCAGAATTATGGCTATAAAAAATAATGTTCGTCTGCCCATCCTGCGGCAAAACAAAGTTATTCAAGACGTACGACTCTTAATATGAAATTAGCTGCAAGTTGGAGCATGTGAGTTGGTTACCTAGATTTTACTCCATTCCTCCAGATGTTCAATCTCTTGGCCAACATCCTTGAACCCATGTTTCAACCTTCAAACGGACCTCTAGATTTCAATACCCAAAAAATGACAGCACAAAGAAGGAAACCCTGAAGAACCCTATCACTGCAGCACAACCTGCAAGTCAAACCCACCGCAAAACTAAAACACTTAAAACTTCAAATTATGGTTGGTTGAAAAGTACACATGATATGGAAATAACCATTAATTGAAGAGTTCAGCTTCTGGTAGATGCTATCGCTTCATCCATTCCAACCATGGGATAATCGAAGGATCGAGAAGAAAAGGCTTGTCGTTAGTAGCTGTTAATGGGTTATCTTCAAGCCACTTTCTCCTCTTTGTCTCTATAAGCAAAGCAATAGCACACATTACACAATCAGTCACAGAATCGGAGCAAACTAACCTCAACTGTGAAGGAATTAACATTTCTTAGAGAATAAATTTACTTAGTTTTTTTCAGAGATTGTGAGAACGATTTTCAAGAGAAGATGGCTAACCTTCTTATAGTCTCAGATAGGCCGAGTTGCAGAAGAGAAACTTTCATTGAAAGCTAAATCGTGGTTGATGAAGTTAATAAGGCGATAAAGACGATGAATCTGTAACTCGGAAACGTTTCGATTGAGATGTAAGGAAGATTAAACGACGTGATTGATACACTACAGAGAGATTCTTCACATCCATTTGAGCATATCAATCTTTCAGAACTCTATTGTTGAAGTTAGACATCAAAGAAAACAAAGAAGAACCCTGAAATTGGAGAGGAGGCGGACGAAGAAGATAAGGGTCTCCGGGTTGTACTCCTTAACTGAAACCTAAAGCCCAGACATAAAAAAGCCCAAATAGAGAGTAAATGAAACGCAATGTTTTTAAAGAAGGGACACGTGTCAACACTATATTAAGCGAATTATGACGTGGACAAACATTTCTTTATATATATAGATATCCCAAGTCATGTCTCTCTTTTTTTTTTTGGCACAATCTCAAGTCATGTCTATAGTTCGGAAAATAAATAGATCTCAGAAAGGTGTTAACAATGTAGATGCGCAGTCGATCATACTCAAAAGCGGGCTTGCAAGGTTACAACTTAATATTTTAAAAGATATGGAACATCTGTAATCTGTTGGTTCTCTTTCAGATTTACTACAGGTGAAGGAAATAAGCAAATAATTTAAAATGGTTAGTGGAAAGCTATACTACGTAAGCCACAAATCATCTTCAACCTTATCTCAAAGCCACCCTCCATAAGCTTTGTAAAGCCCTTCATTTCTCACAAACAAACGTACGATGCCGATTCTGTAGAATCCCACCAGTGTTTCAGAGCATTTTTAAATTAACTTTTTGTTAGAGATTCATTGATCACCAAAGTGCCCAAAAAAAAAAAACAGCGAAACGCCCGTTAGAACTTTTGGTAAAACCGCAAGTGATTTGCAGCTGTAACTTCTCCAGCTTCACATTAAACACATGCTTGTCCTTCTTTTCCTCTGCTTTTCTGGTTCCAGCCTCTTGTTTTGCTCTCTCCCTCATGCCTTAGAACGAAATCATTTGCTGTTTTGCTCGAACACTGGGGTCTAGAACCATATGAATATTGCTGGAATAAACACACTTGCACAGACCATTTTACTTGGGTTGCATTGGCGAAAATGAACGTTCCTGCAAATTGATACTTCATCACTCTACAGCTCTGCTACCATACAAAGCCAACCTAAGATTATTTCAAGTGACACAAAAAGAATTTTACAATTCTACAAATCTACACAACTCTCCCTTGTTATATAAAGAGGACAACTTTAGATTTATGGGTTACTAAATGATGTTATTGATCAATGCAAAGAGATCTAAATTTACAGAATGAGAATGATTATGCTTACACGATGAACACCATATGGTTGAAGATTAAGCCTTTACATCTAACTGATATGGCGGAGTGCACTCAACTTGATTAGGTGACTCGGTTATCTCATCCAAAGTGGTTGAATCATTGAACCGAATCACATAGCTGGTGAGACGGTGGACTTTGACGGTGGCTAGCATGAGCAGGCCTGAACATCAGTGTCGCCTGAAAACAGAAAAAAACCGAAATCGTAATCAACAAACAGATCTAGTTGATACCATCTCTAAATGAAAAAAAAAAAACTGAAAACAGAATTTTGATAACTCTGAATTTAAACGCCGCTGTGTATTACGAAACTACAATGAACATGAGTTAGCCATAATACTGAGAAAGAAGTTTCTCTTGTCAGATTAGTAAGATGGTGAGGATGATGTTCATGGGATCGAGACTGACCTTTTTATAGGTGGACTTCCACCGCCTTTAAGGAGCACTGAGTGAGGAACCATGGTTTCCGTGGGTCCAAGGAGTTAAGAAGGCTTTTAATGGCAATGGAACACTTGATTACGAAACGAATGGGGAGATGTATAGAAGAAGAAACGACGGGAAGGGAGATCGACACAGAGATTCCAAAACGAAATAGGATGGCTAAAGACGTTTTCTTTAGATCTGGTTTGAAGGGTTACAATAGTGACAAGAAGATTCAAGAGCAACAAGATCGGAGAGCAACAAGATCAAAGAGATAACCTAAAACCCTAGATCTAGCCGCTCAGTGTGTTCAATCATCCAAAAGTCCCTTTCTTGTTGCTTCATTTTCCCTTCTTATAGGACTCCTTCCCCAGATGCCCTAATTTCGTGCCCCCTTTGGGCCTTAATGCGAGAGGCCGAGTATACGGGCCGAAACGAGGCTCCTTCTCTCCAAGCCGGGTACTTCTGGTCGGCTTACTCGACCGGCTAAAAGTACTCTAAGGTCGAGCCGATACGTTTGGCCGCTGAGCCGACCAAACTGATCCAACTTGCTGGATTAGGGCATGTTATTCGATGGGCCTTGTGGAGGGATGTAATCCGTCTCCTACAATAAGTCCCCCCCCCATTTCACTTGTGAGCGACATGGCGGTCTCAGTGAATTTGTGGGTCAGGTTTATTCGGATAACAGGCTCTAATACAAAGGATAACCTCTAATACAAGGGATAACCCTTCCCGTTTAGTCGTCGGTATGTGCTTTTAGTCGCGTGATGTTCTGCAGGTGTCTCTGGTCGCTCAGAGTAGCGCTTGCCTTGACTCACTTTTATAGTGGGATACAGTTTTACTCGGGTGATAGATCATCTTGGATAAAGCGACGGGGATCGGTTTTGTTGGTTAACCGGGGACCGGTTTAAATCAAGACCAGGAATTAATTCCGGCCCGACAACCTAATTGAAAATCGGTTTGAGCGAGAAACCAAACCGTCGCGAGTAGGTTTCTGGGCATTTAG
>NC_027748.1:27775456-27778573 GCF_000695525.1 Brassica oleracea var. oleracea | reverse complement strand
TAGATAGGTTTTTCTTCGTATAGACTCGTTGGTATCGTTCGGCGGTTCTAGTCGTCCCCTGAATTAAGGAATATGCCTCCGAGAAGTCGATCCGAGAAGTCGATTGTCGCGAGAAGAGAAAGGGAAGGACATCGCAGATTCTCCGAGTCCGACCAGAGATGTGTCAGCGACCGGTAGTCCTCTGGACGATTTCGACTTGATTCATCGCGATGCACTTCGGGACACGGAAAACATGACTCTATCTCAGCGTCTTTTGGTCGCTAATGCTCATAGGATGATTCGTGATGAAGACGTCGATCGTGTTGAAGTCGGGAGCAGTGATGTGAGCGGAAGTGAGGATAGAGGGAGAGATCAAGGCGATACTGCGACTGGCTCCGATCGTGGCGACACTGATGAGTCTGATCGGGCTCCGACTCCTTTGAGACAGGTCTGCGAGAGAGTTTGTTTCAACCAGATAGACTGTCGCCCAACCGTTTACCATTCTGGTGGGATCTTCGAAGAGCTTGCTCCGCTGCCACCCGGACTGCTACGGGACCCGCGGGCTCAGTCGTGGGGGAACGTGTTTGGATCTTCTTCTTCTCACCACACCGTGAGGAATCTGTTAAGGGCGAATGGCGGTGCTGGCGTTACCTACATCATCCCGTCTGCCGAGCAGCGTCCCTGGTCGCCTCCGGTTGGTTACCAATGCGTGTATGAGTCCTATTTCGGGGATCATACGAAGCCATGGTTCCCGATTCCCCGGTTAGTGACGTCCTACGCATTTCGCCGAGACATCGCCATTTCTCAACTTTTGAACGGGTCGCTGCGAATAGTCGTCATGCTAATGGTAATGGCAGCTGAGATGGACATCTCGATGAGCATGAGGGTCTTCGAAGAGTTAACTTTCACGAAGGCAGAGCCAAACGGGATCTTCTCGGTGAAAATGCGTTAGAACTACAACGTCTTGACCGGTCATCCAAATAAAACGCAGGATTGGCAACGCACATATTTCTTTGTGAAGTCCGATGAACATCCCTTCGAAGAGCCACCAGGGGACGACTACCGCGTTCTGTGGAAGCGGTAACTCGGTAGAGACTCGTCTGTTGGAGTTTCGTTTTAGTCGTTAGTTCTAACTTTTCTTATCCTTGTATTTGAAGTTCGTCATCCGAATACGATCGCCTACCCCAAGAAGTTTTTCGAGAGTGCTCAAGCGATCGCAGCGCATAGTCATCTTCGTTGGCCGGATCTTAGTCGGGAGTGGATACGTCGTCAGCAAGCTAGGATCGCTAAAGGTAAGCCTGCTGATTGTTTTTAGGGCCTACTCGAGTTTCCTTTTGCGATTATCATGTTGATTCTCTGCTTTTCCAGTTGATTGGGAGTCGAGGCTTCCTTGCGTTCTCGGTCCCCGTAGGTCGCGCCTTCCTTTGTTTAATCGCAAACAACAGAGACTTCTCGACAAAGCCAGAGAAATGGACGGGGTTCCAGACCTAAGCGCTCTGTTAAAAGGGAAGTTGCAACTGCTCACGAGGAAGTCGACTACAGTCGATCCTCAGGGACCGTCTGGAAGAAATCGACTACAGTCGATCCTCAGGGACCGTCTAACTCCGGAGTCGACGTCATTTCTGAAGGTGGTGGAACCTCCCGAGAAGGGGCCTCCAAAGAAGGAGCCTCCAGAGAGGAGGGCCCTATTGCAATCGATCAAGGGGGTAGGGCAGAGACTTCTGCTTCAGGTCCCAAAAAGAAGAAAAAGACCAAAAGGACTAAGGTGGGAGCGACCGACGAGGTTCCTCCCGAAAAGTCTACTCCCGTCAATGCGACTTTGACTGATGGAGGGCCCTATTGCAACCGATCAGGGGGGACGGCAGAGACTTCTGCTTCTGGTCCCAAGAAGAAGAAAAAGACCAAAAGGACTAAGGTGAGAGCGACTGACAAGGTTCCTCCCAAAGAGTCTGCTCCCCTTGATGCGACTTCCGAAGGTTCGAAGTCTAAAAAGAAGAAGGATGGGAGAAAAAGGTCTCGTGGCGGAGCAGAAGGGCGTGAGGCTGTTTTAGTCGGGGCGGCATCATGTGGTCACCCGAGGAAGAAAGCTAAGAGGTCTGTTGAGGCAAAGCCCCGTCCTCCTACCTCCGACGCGAGCGTTGCTGACGCGGCCATAGTCGACGCTGTTGGGGAAGCCAGCGGTACTCCTGGAAACCTATCAGAGGAAAAGAGGAAAACATGCTCGCGAGAAGGAGGTTCTGGTGGTGAGCCCGCGAGGTCTGAACCTGAAGGTTCCGTCGCGAAGAGGAGGAGGGTCGAATTTCCTGATCGCGTCGAGTTTTCCTACAACGAGACAACTCCCCTGATCCTTAATCCCCTTAGGTGTGCGGAGCTGACGCGTCAAATCCGTGGTGGGACGAAGGAGATGCCGAAACTGGAAGACCTTTACTTCAAGAACGAATACATCGACGCAGCTTCCTCGAGAGCGCGGGTATCTATGCTTCCTTTCACCTTTTGTCTCCTTCTTTGATTTATTGGGTTGATCCATCTCACGTGGTCCGTGTTTGTCGTTTCGCAGAGTGACGGGAGTATGAACTTCCTTGTCGAGAAATACGACAGCGCCCTGAAGCAGACGATGATCCAGTTGGGATCTTCGGAGAAGCTCGCTCAAGCAAGATTGAAGGCCATTGAGAGGGTGAGGGATGAGCACAAAAAGGCTAACGAGAAGGCTGCGAAGGAGAAAGAAGTCCTTCGAGTGAAGTTCGAAGAGCTGGAGGGTAAGCTCAAATCCGCCTGCGCGGCTAAGTAAGAGCTTGCTCGAGAGAACACCCGTTTGGAGCAAGCGACTGAGACCCTTAAAAAGGAGAAGGCAGAGCTACTCGAGGAAAGGGACGCCGCGGTTGAGAAGTTGATCAGAGAGAGGCAACGCTTAAGAGACTCCCGGGGACTCGAGGTTACTCGTGAGAGGGAAAGGGTCGAAGCTGTTATGAAGGTTAAGAATCTGTACGGTCAAGCTTCGGGGACGAGGAAGTGCCTTGAGATGATAAAGGCAAGTGGGACGGAGATCCCGCAAGAAATGATTGACGTTTTTATCGAGCAGGAGAAATTCTCCGAGGCGGAGGCTAGGAAGCTTCGTGTGGATCCGCTGTCTGATAGCGA
>NC_027748.1:27772757-27773885 GCF_000695525.1 Brassica oleracea var. oleracea | reverse complement strand
TTCTGCGGGAGCCATAGCCTCGACACCGTATGCGAGAGAGAAAGGTGTCGATTTGGTCGACCCTCGTGGTGTTGTGCGGTGGCTCCATAGAACTCTGTCGAGTTCGTCGGCCCAATGACCCTTTTTTAGGTCTAAACGTTTCTTAATGCCGTCGATGATGAGCTTGTTGGAGGACTCCGCTTGGCCGTTTCCCTGTGGGTAACGAGGGGTAGAGGGGCTCAAACGAATGTTCCATCTGCTGCAAAACTCCTTGAAGTTGCCCGACATGAACTGTGATCCATTATCGGTAACGATCTCGTACGGTAGACCGTGGCGGCAGATGATGCTTTTCCAGACGAACCCGCAGACTTCTTTGTCGGTGACTTGAGCGTAGGCTTCAGCTTCGATCCATTTGGTGAAGTTATCAGTGAGGACGAGAATGAAATGCCGCTGGGAGGAGCATGGAAGAGGTCCTATGATATCCATTGCCCATCGCATGAATGGGTACGGTGCGACTGTCGTTCGTAACATTTCAGTTGGACAATGGATGCTTGGTGCGTGCCGTTGACACTTGTCGCAGCTTCTGGCGTAGGACTCGCAATCTGCGTTCATCGTCGGCCAGAAAAAGCCCAGGCTTCTCACTTTGATTGCTAATGCGCGTCCACCCGAATGGTTACCACCGGCGCCTTCGTGTGTATCGGCCATAACCCTTACTGTTACTTCGCCATGGATACATTTGAGTAGTACTTTACTCGCAGTCCATCGATGGAGTTCGTTGTCTAGGACAACATAATGGGCACTGCGCGTTTTTAGTCGGCGGGCTGCCCATTTCTCGGTTGGAAGTTCCCCCTTTGAGAGGTAGTCGATAAACTCAGTTCGCCAGTCGGGGCCGAACTCATCAGTAACGAGAGTGTCGGTTTCGGTGACTGGGGCTATGATGGCGGTTTGGTCCGTCGAGATATCGATGCTCGGCTTCTCAATGCGGTGTATTGGAATAGTTCGTTTAACTTGGTCATGAAGTTACTTCCAAAGGCTGCAAGGGCGTCGGCGCAGACGTTTTCTCCTTTGGGAACTTTGACGAGTTCGAAGAAGTCGAACTCTACGGCTAATCCCTGTACTATCTTGAGGTAGGCATCCATCCGATCGTTG
>NC_027748.1:27770871-27772657 GCF_000695525.1 Brassica oleracea var. oleracea | reverse complement strand
GGACGAGAAGGTGAAGAGGAGGAAGACGATAGAGTCGAGGAGACGTCTTCGTTGCAACCCGTCGAGGAAGAGAAGACCGAAGAAGTCGGGAATAGAGATGCTCCTCCGCCTCCTGTTGTGGACTCTCTTGTCTCTATTCCTACTCGGGTGGAAGACCCGACTGTTGCTGAAGACCCAGTCGGTCCTTCTGTTCTTGGGACGTCGGAGGAGATCGGTCAAGATTCTGCGCCTTGACGCTTTATCTATGTCTTCTTTTCTTTTTGTGTTTGTGGTCTTGATAGACCATGTTGTTGCATTACTAGACGGTACTTTTATTTTATCGGCAAGTTGCTGTTTTCAAGCAGAATATTTAGATTTGCGGGTTGTTGTGTCCTTAATCTGTACTTGCAATTTGCCTAAGTGAATTTCAGTTATCTTTAGAGTTTTTGCGATATGTTCGCCTAAAGACAATAGATCCTCGACCTTTGGCTTTTGCAAATAGATAACGACACAACCCGCTAAGAGACTTTGTTCAGTTCTTGTCGATGTCATGTTTCGATTGAGATAACGTGTAGACGCGTTTTTCTACTTTGAAAACAAGAGACTGAGTCTTGGAAGCACATTTACTCGGTCGAGTAGAAGTGACCGCGGAGGTGCATCTACTCGTTTTTTTTTTAGGGGTAGAAGCGTCTTAGATGCATTGAGTTCCATACTCTGGGCACTTCTTCTCCGCTCGACGTTTGAAGTCGGTTGACTCCTGGTTTCACCACTTTGATGATTTTGTAAGGTCCTTCCCACCTAGTGTCGAGCTTGCCGGCGTTCGGCTCCTTAGTGTTCTCGAACACTTTGCGCATGAGGAAGTCGCCGAGTTCAAGGGGTCTGGCTCGGACCTTTTTGTTGTAGTAACTCTCAATCTGATGGTTATAGTTTTAGATTCGCAGTAAAGCTTAGTCCCGTCGTTCTTCAATTTCATCAAGGGCGTCAAGCAGCATCTCCTTGTTGAGTTCGACATACTGGGGCATTTTCGACCGTCGGAGGCTTGAAATGTTAACTTCTGCGGGAGCCATAGCCTCGACACCATTTGCGAGAGAGAAAGGTGTCGATTTGGTCGACCCTCGTGGTGTTGTGCGGTGGCTCCATAGAACTCTGTCGAGTTCGTCGGCCCAATGACCCTTTTTTAGGTCTAATCGTTTCTTAATGCCGTCGATGATGAGCTTGTTGGAGGACTCCGCTTGGCCGTTTCCCTGTGGGTAACGAGGGGTAGAGGGGCTCAAACGAATGTTCCATCTGCTGCAAAACTCCTTGAAGTTGCCCGACATGAACTGTGATCCATTATCGGTAACGATCTCGTACGGTAGACCGTGGCGGCAGATGATGCTTTTCCAGACGAACCCGCAGACTTCTTTGTCGGTGACTTGAGCGTAGGCTTCAGCTTCGATCCATTTGGTGAAGTAATCAGTGAGGACGAGAATGAAACGCCACTGGCGGGAGCAGGGAAGAGGTCCTATGATATCCATTGCCCATCGCATGAATGGGTACGGTGCGACTGTCGTTTGTAACATTTCAGTTGGACAATGGATGCTTGGTGCGTGCCGTTGACACTTGTCGCAGCTTCTGGCGTAGGACTCGCAATCTGCGTTCATCGTCGGCCAGAAAAAGCCCAGGCTTCTCACTTTGATTGCTAATGCGCGTCCACCCGAATGGTTACCACCGGCGCCTTCGTGTGTATCGGCCATAACCCTTACTGTTACTTCGCCATGGATACATTTGAGTAGTACTTTACTCGCAGTCCATCGATGGAGTTCGT
>NC_027748.1:27768743-27770593 GCF_000695525.1 Brassica oleracea var. oleracea | reverse complement strand
GGCTGCAAGGGCGTCGGCGCAGACGTTTTCTCCTTTGGGAACTTTGACGAGTTCGAAGAAGTCGAACTCTACGGCTAATCCCTGTACTATCTTGAGGTAGGCATCCATCCGATCGTTGCGGGCGTCGTAGTCGCCGCTAAACTGACTGGCGACTAACTGCGAGTCACACTAGGCGCTTAAACGTTTGGCCTTGACAGCTTTTGCTAAGCGGAGTCCAGCGATCAAAGATTCGTATTCAGCTTCGTTGTTCGAGGCTGGAAAGCCGAAGCTAAAAGACTGCCTGATCATTTCGCCGGTCGGGGATTGCAGTTGAACTCCAGCACCTGCGCCCCTGTTAGTCGAAGATCCGTCGACATGCAGTGTCCAGTTTGGGTTTGGGAGCGTGAGATCTTGCTCTAACTCTGGGGCCAATTCGATTAAGAAGTCTGCGAGGACCCGAGATTTCGCTGCAGTTCTGTTTTTGTAAGTGATATCAAGCTCACCGAGTTCGATAGCCCACTTCGTTAGCCTTCCAGACCTGTTTGTATTTTGTAGTATCGTTCGGAGGGGCTGGTCGGTTAATACTTCAACCGAATGTGACTGAAAGTAGGGACAAAGCTTTCTCGCCGCTTCGACGACTGCCAGTGCCATCTTCTCCAGAGTTGGGTATCGCATCTCTGGTCCGGTCATGCGCTTACTCGTGTAGAAGATTGGCTTTTGCTCACCGCGGTCCTCTTTTATTAGAACGCTACTGACTGCCGCTTGTGATACTGCAACGTAAAGAGATAGAACGTCGCCGACATCTGGCTTCGCGAGAACGGGTGGAGTTGTCAGATAATGCTTGAGTTGGATAAATGCCTCCTCGCATTTCTCGTCCCAGATAAACCTTTTGTTACCTCGGAGGAGGTCGTAGAATGGCAAGCATTTGTCGGTGGATCTGGAGATGAACTGATTGAGTGCAGCAATCCTACCCGTAAGCCGTTGCACTTCTCTACTATTTTTTGGGCTCGGGAGGTTCAGGACCGCGGAGATCTGCTTCGGGTTAGCTTCGATTCCCCGCTGTGTGACTATGTATCCAAGGAACTCGCCTGAGGAAACCCCAAACGTGCACTTTGCTGGGTTCAGTTTCATGTCGTATTTGTTGAGAGTTTCGAAGCAATCTTGCAAGTGACAGAGGTGATCAGCAACGTGTATTGACTTGACAAGCATATCGTCGATGTATATTTTCATGGTGACGCCCAGCTTGTCTGCGAACATTTTGTTCACAAGCCGTTGGTAGGTTGCTCCCGCGTTCTTCAAACCGAATGGCATGACCTTATAGCAGTAGGTTCCTCTATCCGTGATAAATGCCGTTTTTCGGTTGATATTGGGAAAAGGGTAGCTGTCCTTAGGGCAGGCTTTATTCAAGTCTGTGAAGTCGACGCAGATGCGCCACTTCCCGTTCTTCTTTTTGACGACTACTGGATTTGCTAACCACTCAGGGTAGCGCACCTCAGCAATTGAACCAGCGCTGAGCAACCGGTCGACCTCTTCGTTTACAGCCTTCGACCTATCTGGACCGAGCTTGCGTCGCTTCTGTCGGATAGGCTTGACTGTCGGATCGACGCTTCGTGAGTTGTTATGGCCGGATTAATTCCTTTCATGTCTGACATGGAACACGCGAATGTGGACACATTTGCCTTGAGAAAGTCGAGAACTGACCGCTGCATTTCTTCAGACAGGTACGCACCAACCCTTGCGGTCCGGCTTGGATCGGCATCGTCAATAGGTAACTCGAGAATTTTGCCTTCCTGGGAGCAGACTTTAAAGGTTGGAGGAGTGACGGAGTTAACCGATAAAGACGATCGTTGGAGTTTAACTGTGGCGACTAG
>NC_027748.1:27767591-27768709 GCF_000695525.1 Brassica oleracea var. oleracea | reverse complement strand
CGTCCGTACCGGGGAACTTGACGCACTGGTGATAAGTAGATGGAATGGCCTGCATTAAGTGTATCCAGGGGGTTCCGAGTATGGTGTGGTAAGGGGCCTTCGTGCTTATGATGGCAAACTTGACAGTCCGAGTAACTTCACATGGGCGTATCGGAAGGCGGATTGTTCCCAGTATTGTTTCGAAGGATCCGTTGAAGCCGGTTAATGTTCTGGATGATGGTTTGATGTCGTCGAGATCGACTCCCATCTTCTGCAGGGTTCCTCGGAAAATGAGGTCGACGGAACTTCCTGTATCGATGAGGACCTTGGTGACGTCGTACTCCCCAATTCCAAGAACTACAAGAAGAGGATCATTGTGGGGTACGTGAATCCCCTCAGCGTCATCCGGTGAAAAGGTTATCGGAGGGTGATTTGGCGGCCTAGTCGGCCATCTCTGCGAATCTATTCGGCCATCTTTGCGAGGTCGCAACCTGCCGACAGTAGTCCTTGACGGAGCGAACGGAGTTGCCGCAAGGAGGAGAACCGCCCATGATGACATTTAGTTGACGTCGCGTTTGGACCTGCTTGGAGTCTAAGGAGGCGCGTAAATCGGTTGGTACGTCGCTGTCGTTTTCTGATGATGGAGTGTCGTTGCTTGACATCTTAGTTTGCTCCAAACGCCACCGGAGGTCAGTGGGCTTAGAACGATTGAGGTGGATTCGGAGATCGCATGCTCCTGCATTGAGTTTATCCCTAAGGTCACTGTTCGGGCGTTCTTTGGGATCAGGGTCAACTGCCGAGATACGCCGCGACTTTCGTGCATTCAACGTTGTCCAGAGATCGTTGCGCGTGGAGCTGTTGCTGTTTTCGGATTCAAACTTCCGTTTCAGAACATCTCTCAAATCTTCGAGTACAGGTGTGTCACCGTTCTCATCGTCCGACGACAAGTTTTGTTGGGAAAGTATGACCTCAATGCGTCTGCGGTTAGCTGGTTGCTCCTCGTCAGCCGAGGAGTCTGCCTCGCCATTACTCTTCGGGGCGTCCTCCTCGTCATCGCGTTGTTGAGTTTTGCTGTGTCGACTTTTGCCTGTAGCTTTGCGCTGGGCTCTCCTTTCTTTATTCTTGCTCCAGCTCTTGCC
>NC_027748.1:27767297-27767565 GCF_000695525.1 Brassica oleracea var. oleracea | reverse complement strand
CCACTTGCTAAGGAGGAGAGGTAGTGCGCATAGAGTGACTTGCACTCTGTCGTATCGTGCCCTTTGACATCGTGATACTTACAGTGTTTGGTGAGATCGACGGTTCTGGAAGGTCCTGCCGCTGATCCTGCTGCTGTTGTAGTTTGGGTCGAGCAAACGGCGTCGACTGGTTTATCGGACGAATCGAGCTCCCTTACCCACTTGTTCCATCCCTCTCCACGGACTACGAGAGTTGAAACCGGCACGTTGTTCTCGTTGACGACATACA
>NC_027748.1:27748043-27766857 GCF_000695525.1 Brassica oleracea var. oleracea | reverse complement strand
GTAGCCTGCGTCCCTTTCTTCGTCGGGGAGTCGAGCCCGTGCCATCGCGATGTTGAAAGCTGTCATGTGTTCCACTGGGTCTCCACCGGGTTTGTACTCGGATAGGAGCAGCTTCTCTATCTTTCCGAGTTGCACACTGGTCAGAGCATTAGTAAACGGAGTGTGTGATGTTGCAGCGAGGACGCTCTCGATTTGCGGGGCCGCGCTGGTTAATTGATGGAACTTCTCGCTCATTTGTTGGAAGCTGAGTTTGAGCTCGGCGAGCTCGCGTATGGTTGCGAGATCAGAACCTACTGGGGGATAGTCGGCGAGAAGGGTTTCATTAGGCTCCGAGTCGTCTGAGATATGGTCGCCTCCGGTCGCCGTTGGGTTGGTGTTAAAGAGGCGACAGCGTATCTGCTGGGGACGGCTTGTTTGGCCGTCGAGAGCTGTGAGTGCCGCGACCAAAGCAGCTAATTGGTCGTTGGTCGTCTTTTGGACTTCGTCTTGACGAGCAAGTCGAGCCATGATAGAGCTCATAAAATCTGCGGCGATGGGTGGCGCGGCTTCGGGATCATCTTGAACCATGTAGATCTAGAACGTTACTTTAGACAGCCCCACGGTGGGCGCCAATTGTTTGAACGAGATTCAATCGACTAAGATGGAAGAAGTCAGAAATGGGATGGCTAAAGACGTTTTATTTAGATTTGGTTTGAAGGGTTACAAGAGTGACAAGAAGATTCAAGAGCAACAAGATCGGAGAGTAACAAGATCAAAGAGATAACCTAAAACCCTAGATCTAGCCGCTCAGTGTGTTCAATCCTCAAAAAGTCCCCTTCTTGTTGCTTCCTTTTTCCTTCTTATAGGACTCCTTCCCCAGATGCCCTAATTTCGTGCCCCTTTGGGCCTTAATACGAGAGGCCGAGTATACGGGCCGAAATGAGGCTCCTTCTAAACCGGGCACTTTTAGCTGAATTACTCGACCGGCTAAAAAATACTCTAAGGTCAAGCCGATAGGTTTAGCTACCGAGCCGACCAAATCGATCCGACTTGCTAGATTAGGGCCTGTTATTTGATGGGCCTTGTGGAGGGATGTAATCCGTCTCCTACAAGAACCTCCATTTTAGTTTGTTCTATTCCAGGATATGAAGAACCCTAGAAGATACCCATCATCGAAGAAGGATATCGTGGAAACGTTGCGACTTTTGTGTGTTGATTTTGTAAGCCCAAAAATTGAAGCTCATAAACATACCAACCAAAAAATAAAACAAAGAACAATCTCGTTAGGCCCACTACAACCAAACGAAACGAAAGCAACGGAACTGAGTTGATACGTGTCACTCTCTCCTAACCTTATTTGCTGACGTGGCAACACTAGAAAAAAAAAACTCTTTATAATAATAGATTTATTTCTAATGAAATGTGAATAATTCCAAAACTTAAATGACAACATTTGTAAGTATATAAAAAATAAAACCTTAAATTAATAGATTAGATAACACATTTTGTACATATTTTTTTTTCAAAGTTGAACAATCTATATATATAAAGTTGATTTTTTCTCTTCTTCTGACATGGCAGGGGTTTTTGCGACACGTGCCATCCATGTTTTTTTTTTACATTTCAGGTCCTTCTTTCATATTATTGCAATTTCGCCAAATACTTTCTAATCGTGAACTATCTAATCTTTTTTGCACTAACTATCATCGTATGAAGTTTGATAATCTATTTTATTGTTCACTAAAATTCAAGATGAATAAAGAAATAAATAAAATAATAGAAATATATTTTACATATTTAATTTATTCACAACTAAACATAACATAAATTTTTGTTATTTTATTATTTTTAACTATTTTTATTATTTAATTTACAAATTATATATTTATTTAACTATTAAAAATATAAAATGACCAAACTAATAAGAAAAAATTAGAGTGCAATACATAATCTAAACATAAAACTTTCACAGTCATAGAGAAAAAGTAAAATATCATAGTAACACTAACTCAATAAATGTTTGGAGCTGAAAAAGGATCAACAAAGAAGACTAACCTACCTCATCTTACCATAGAATGTCTCGGCTAAAACAAACATATTTCAGAAAAAGGTAAAAAGATAATATATGAGATAAAGCAATCCCCAGAACACAAAGAATCGAGATCAAGCACCAGCGTAAAAAACCAAAAAAGTGGGTCAGAGAAAAAATAATCATCGGAAGAACAAAGTCACCACGAAACAAAAAGACACATGTCTAAAGCACTGGAAACACAACCACCAGCTAAGATATAAGAATCACCCCACAAAATAAACAAGCACATACAAGGCGTTCATGCCAGCGAAGAACCACAAAACTCTGAATACAAGAAAATAAAGTTCCAAAAGACTAACTCCGCACACCTACACCAAAGGATGCATGAGAAGAAGATAAACAACCTGAGAGAGGGAGAATAAAAGCCAACCACCGAGAAACCAAAGCTTAATCTTGAGACCATAAATAACCTTCCAAGCGTAAAAGCATACACAGAGAAAAACACTATCCGAACCTGGAGTAGCAAATATGGCGAAAGGGAGAGCCACAAGAGACGTAATCAACGATAAAAGGTGCTACGAGATGAGAGAACAAAGAGATAAAAAGAGACAAAATGAAATCAACAAACCGTTGAGCCATCCTCGAGCTATGAAAAAGAGCATAGAAGTCAGATCACTAAAACCCCGATCTTGAAAACCATGACGGCAAACCAGCTACGAGGAAAACAACATCAATGACAACTAAACTCTAATCCAACCCAATGAGATGTAATTTCTAACCTTAGCCAAAACCTAAGAAAAAAGAGGACCAATATTGACCGAAATAACATACAACGCCGTAAAAAATAACTCCACAACATGAAACTAATATGTCTGATCTATAACAAATACAAGATAATCTCACAGAAAAAGAAGATGAAGAAAAACAAGAGCACATAAGTGGGTCTTTTCCTAGTGATGGTGAGAAGCATTGCACACCGGAGAGGTAAACGAAATACATAGATGGTGATGACTCAATGCAGTGCCGTCCCAAAACTTTATGAGGGTTAAAGCCTGTCCAGATATGTGGCCCTTATAAATAAAATTATTAATAACAAAAGCGTAAGAAATGGGTTTTGGTATTGCTCGAACTAGGGACAAGAAAATCCAACTTATCTTCCTAAACCATTTAAGCTACATACAATTTTGGTTAGCGTGGCCTATATTTTATTTTTATATTTGTGGCCTGAAGCCAATGTTGCACCTGCATTAAAGGAGGGACGGGTCTGGTTCAATGTCAAAAGATGGGGGAGAATGTAAAAAACACCTAAAAAGGTAATGTACAAAAATATGAAAAATTAAACTACAATTTTGACGCCGTTAATCTTAGAATCAACAAATGCCTAAAGACAAAATTATTGAAATTCAATATGTTTTACATCAGAAACCCATTTTACCACTAACAAGTAGTATTATACATACAACAACACATTATTAAAAACACAAACACATAATATATTAATTTATTACAAACTACTACATAACATAATAAACATCAAATAATGATCTTTACGAATAAATACCTCTGTTCTAAATCGGTTATGCCAAATCACTATTCCGCCCCGATTTATGCCAAATCGGTTAAAAAAATCGGATATCCGATTTTTTTCCGCCTAGACCGCCTAAATGACCGCCTAGCCGCCTAGGCGGCCGCCTAATCTATTTTTTATTTTTTTTTATTTTTTTTATTTTATTTTTAATAATATTTTTATTTTTTATTTGATCTAAAATTTTATAAATATCATTTATATTCATAATTTTGATGAAAAATACACTATATTAAGTTTATATATTCTATTTGTGTGTTTTATATAATCTTAAACATGAAAATGTATTAATGTTACACACAATTAAAGATTAACATGTTTTATAACACAGTAAACCATCTAAAAATTCCGCCCCGCATAATTTCCGATTAATCCCCGAGTTTCTCTTTAGGCGCTAGGCCCAACCCGACCGCCCGACTAGCGCCTAGCGCGTTCAAGAACAGGGATAAATACTAACCACGTAAGCACATCATCAAAAAATCATATTTAAGAACAATAAAACAATATTCCGCGCGAAAGGCGACCAACCTCTAATACATTAAATATTTCATCAAAAGAAAAATTCTAAATGGGGCTCGGAACGCCAAAAAGCCTAAGCAAGTAACTCTTTCTAGTTTGTTACATATTGAAATTTTGAATTATGTACTAATTAACTTGGAGTTCCACCTCTATTATGATCAGTTTTTCACAATCACAAGTTCAGAGTCATTTCCGTGATGGGAGTAAATTGAATGGAAATAAATATAATAAACAAATTTGCATTTTTTCATCCTGTATGGAGTGAAAACTTTGGTTTATCTATCCAAGTAAGGTTCTCCCAAATATAAAACTAAACTTGCATTTTATTCTCTACATATTATAAATTACTATTAAAGAGAATATTTGGGTTTCCCCAATGCAAAATATACCTTAAGCCTTCTCGATTCTTGGGATATTTCTCAATTATACTCACCATTGGAAGTATATTTCAATTAACTAAACTGGTGACCTAATGCGCCTCGTATTATTCGCTTGTTTATTAGCAAATGCACAGTAGTTTATAGTTTATACCATGCGTATTAGACTTCCCTAAACGAATCCGTTGCTTTATCTCTTTTCTCTCTACTCTCAAGTCTCAACCAATCTGTTATATTCTGCTGCTCGTTGATACACTAAAATTAAATTTTTGTCTACTGTCAAATTAACAGTGTAGTTGTAATATCTTTAGATTCAATTTCAGATGACTAATTCACACTTTATCTTTATGGGATCAGAATTAAACTAAAACAAGTGGGAGTTTTTTTAAAGAAGTCAATAACGTAAATAACAAGTAACAAGATGAGGTTATTTTGAATTGATTTAAAGGCGCTAGTCTAGGGTTTCTTCTCCAGGTATAGAAATCGCAAACCAAGCAATTATTCAAGTTCAGTTTATAACAAATCTAAACTCGGATCACTAAGGTTGAATCAACTCACTTTCGTGGTATTGATTCCTTTGCAAGTCGGTATTGATGCCTAAACTCTCGTTTGGATCAAGACGCGCTAGCAAGCTTTAGAGATCAAGTCCGATATGTTCACAGTACACCCTAATATCTACTCTCGCTGACTAGGGATGCAAAATTCATTCAAATCATATCAAGTTATCAATTAACAGCTAGCTAAATTGATTAACCCTAATTCATGCACTAAGTGATCGGTTCAATGCAAGCAATAAGAACATATATGAATGTAGACAATCTTAAGATGACTTATTTATGCTTCAGTTTACGAATCCAAAACCCTAGAACCCTAAACTAACTTGGTGACTACTCAGACATAACACAAGAACATAGAAACATGATTTCTGAATAATACTGCATATAATAGATAATAGAAATCAGAGGGTTCATGATAATCGTCTCTAGGAGATAGATGAGGTCTTCTCCCTTACAAGTAGCAATCGCCCAAAAATCAAAGCTCTCTCAGGTCTTTCTTGCGTAAAAACTAAGGTAGGTCTAGAGTAATAAATAGGAGACTATATATATAGGAGCCACATGCGGCTATAGGGAAAAATAGGAAATCTAGGGCAAATATTGAAATATTTGGAAACTTCTTTTTTTTATCTCTGCCGCTGGAGCAGACACTCGGGCTGCTCCGGTCGACTATTCTGCGCGAAAGACTCCAATTCACACTCTTTTTCTCTTTTTTTTCTTCCATCTGGTATATCTCTCATCCAATACAATTCCAGACCTGTAATGACTTAAATGGACTAAAAAAGACTCGATAAAACCTTGAAAACTATTAGTAAGACATACATATAATGTGCCAAAAACACAGTATATCACTCGTTCGAAAAATATCATAGCATACGAACAAGAAGTTTCAAAAAAAAAAAATTTCATAGCATGCTTATTTATTTGTCATTTGAAAACACATTACAAAAAAAAAAAAAAAAAACTTATCATTTTACCAAGAAACAAGACTTTATAAAAGGAATTTAAGAATTCCACATGTCGGCATGAATATAGTTACCCGTTTTAGCAGTAAAGAATCATAAGGCATCCATATTACTAAAATTATTAGAAGATAGAAGGCAGTTAAACAGTTTAGGGATATAGTTTAGTTAGGAATTAAGAGAAAGATTAGTTAGTGAGCTCACATACCCAAACACTTGTGGGACAATTTTCTAATCTGAACATTGAAAATGCACTATTTTCATACAATTAGCAAATTTGGTGGTGTACCTTTTTTGTATGGAAATTTGGTGTTCTACTTTTAATTGTATGTGACTACGCACTTACTGGCAACATTTAGTCTGTGCGGGAGTGTTCAGACTATTTGTATAGCGCAGTGTCTACGTATTCGATATTGTAAGCAGCATGATTTTTCGAAACCACAAATAATAGGTTTAGTCAACCATATGCATTGTATGTCTGAGGCTTCGTACAAAATATTCTGTTGTAAAATGTATGATGTTTTAAGCCACGAAAATTATTAATAAAGTTATTTTTGTTGAAAATGTATCACTAAATTATGCATTTTAAATTATTCAAACAATTTTAAAATAGATTACAAAATATCATTGAATATACATTTTGAAACTGAAGAAGTAACTTATAGTAATACTTTCCCTACGAAATCTTAAGTTATATAACGAGATTTCAAAAAATAAATCTTCAGTTATAAATGAAAAGGAAAAACTCACAAATCAACTACAACAATCCTTAGCCATGCAGCTGAAAAGTATTTGTGTGTATATGGTACAACGAAAATGTAAACTGAAGATTTTGTATACAATGCTTTGTACATCAAAACTCGTATTAAGATTGTGAATAATTGGAACCTTAAAAGAAAAAAAGATTGTGAATAACTGGTGTAGAAAAGGAGGTTATCTTTTTATATATAAATATATATATAAATATATATATATAATTTTGGTGTGATAAAAACTGAAAAAGGGATAAAAATAATTGAAGCTAGAAAAAGCCAACAAGATAAGAGACAAGCCATGAACGTGATCTGCCCAACAAAAAGGACTTCTTCTTTTTTTTTCTTTTCACTCCGTAACTTTTCTAAAAAGCAGATAAAAATCTTATGTTTAAGTTTTTCTTTTGATCTTTCTTTCTTTGTGACCCATCCTTTCAGTCCAATCAGATCATTGTATATTAAAGTGTCCTTGAAAAATCTGTCCGAAAGCAAAAGTGCAAACAATTTAAACTGAAATCATGAAACATAAAATTACACTATTTTTTCTTCCTACTAATATAATTTTCAAAAAGAGTGTAGACTTAAAAAGGGGAGAAAAACAGAGAGTCTCTTCTTTTCTTGTTATTCTGTCAGTATCTTTCTGTGTGTGTGTTTTTGGCATTTTCATTTGGGTTTTTGCTTGTTTGGTCCCTTTTAATGAATTTTTAATTCCGTTTTTTCTTTCTGTCATTTTTAATTTGGTGGTTTGCAGTGAGAGAAGGCAAATGAGATTAGGTGATTAGGTAATAGTGGTGTTGAATAACAAGGAGACTAACTTTAAAATTAGAATGTTGTAGTCTTGTAGAGATTAACTACTCAATAATTACCCAAGAAAGAAACGATTAAAATAATAAAACCAAAACAGTATCAGTCGAGTGCTTTTTTTTGTGCATTCCTTTTCTCAGATCTCTAGAAAAAAATTCTCAGACTTTCAGGGCATTTTGGTGGTTTTGTTTGCTTTGTTTCTCGGGATAATTCTCTCCATACTTTTTTATACTTACTCCTTCTCTTCCTCTCTCTTCTTTCTCCGAGCACTCATTCTCTTAATGCTTCATCCAAAAATTCTCTTTCTGAGCTGGGTATCTTAACAAGGCGTCATTTTTTTTTCTTCTTGTGGATCTTCTCCTTTCAGTCCATTCGATTTGTATTTAGAAAGAAAGAGGTCCATTGCTTGAAAAAGATTGCACAAGGTAGTTTCTGTGTCTGAAAAAGACAGGGGAAGTAGAGGATAGAAAGATAGGAGAGACAAAGGCCAAGTCTTTCATTCACATTTGGGAGAGAGAGAGAAATGAGTTTGTGGGTTTTCTAAGAACTTCTTTTACAGATAGAAAAGTTGATTTGCTGTAAGAGGGAATATTGCCATGGTAGGTGCAAGATTGGTGTTTTGGAGATTAGGGTTTCTGGTTTTGGTATGGTTCCATGATGTCACTACCGCTACACTTTCTCCTACTGGTGTTAACTATGAAGGTCAGTCGTCTTCTTCTTCTTCTTCTTCTTCTTTGGAGCCATCTCTGTTTCTGAAATAAAAGGAAAAAAAAGTTAATTTTTAATTTGTCTAAAACATAAGTACTTCAGATTGGAGTTTCTCTGCGAAATTTATCATGTTTGTTTGTCTATGTAATGTTTCTTCGTTTTTGCGAAAATTGTGGCCGAATGTTTTGTGTGGATTGTGTTATTTTTGTATTTAAATACCAGCTTTAAATGCTCTCTCACCAATACCAGCTCAAGTTTTACTTTTATTTCTTCGATGAAAGATTTCTGGGTTTTTTTTCTTCTGTTTCAATATAAAAATGCAGCTTTTAGCAAAAGAGAGAATTCACAAGAGTTTTGAGGCTAGATTTTGTTATCTTAATCTGAATTTTCTTGTTTTTGTTGTTGTTTGGTCTGAAATGAGCAGTGACGGCTTTGGTGGCTATAAAGAGTGAATTGAATGATCCGTACAATGTTCTAGATAATTGGGATGTGAATTCAGTTGATCCATGTAGCTGGAGAATGGTCACTTGCACTGATGGCTATGTCTCTGCACTGTGAGTCTTCTCTTTTCTCTAGTACACACCAGACAAATAAGCCAAGTAGATATTTGAGACTTATGTCTTGTTTGCATAATGAAACAGGGGACTTCCTAGCCAAAGCTTGTCTGGTACATTGTCTCCTAGAATCGGAAACCTCAGCTATCTACAATCTGTGTAAGATTCTTCACTATCTTTAATTCTAGTTCTGTAATTTTTTTAAAAAAAATTATTGTTGTTGAGTTTAATAAGATTTGTGATGTAGGTTGTTGCAAAACAACGCAATCTCTGGCCCAATTCCTGATACGATTGGGAGGTTGGAGAAGCTTCAGACACTTGATCTTTCCAACAATTCATTCACCGGGGAGATACCGGCCTCACTTGGAGAACTCAGCAACTTGAATTACTTGTGAGTGTTCCTTTTTGGGATTCAAACTCCAGTTCAAGTCTCAATGTCTTATTCCGTTCTTGTTCATTTTTGTCTTTTTTTCCAGGCGGTTGAACAATAACAGTCTTTCAGGAACTTGCCCCCAGTCTCTGTCCAAGATCGAGGGACTTACTCTAGTGTATGTCCCTACATTTTGTTTTCTATTGCCTCAATACAATCTTACCAACTTATTTGTTATTTTGATTCTTTAATGTGCAGCGACATTTCGTATAACAATCTTAGCGGTTCGCTGCCAAAAGTGTCTGCCAGAACTTTCAAGTAAACTTTACCAAACTTTATCCAACTACTTTGATTTTTTTTTTTTTTTTTTCCGTTGAGGCGAAACTAAGTTTGTTCTGTTTCTTGGACACTTTAAGGGTGATCGGAAACGCATTAATCTGTGGCCCAAAAGCTGCTGCAAATAACTGTTCTGCTGTCCTCCCCGAGCCTCTCACGCTTCCACAAGATGTTCCATCAGGTATTATTAACCCATCTGTCCCTTTTTTACTTATTCCGTCAATATAGCTTTTTATCTTAACATCTTTCTATTTTTAGATGATTCAGGAACTCATACCAATGGCCATCACGTAGCTGTTGCATTCGCCGCGAGCTTCAGCGCTGCATTTTTTGTTATCTTCACCAGTGGAATGTTTCTTTGGTGGAGATATCGACGCAACAAGCAAATATTTTTCGACGTTAATGGTTTAGTCTCTTCAAAATTTCTCTGCTTTTCCATCATCTTGTGCTTTTTTTTTTTTTTTTTTCTGAAAACAGTCCCATCTTTATTTCTGCAGAACAATATGATCTAGAGGTGAGCTTAGGGCACTTGAAGAGGTATACATTCAAGGAGCTTAGATCCGCAACGAATCATTTCCACCCGAAGAATATTCTCGGAAGAGGCGGATACGGGATTGTGTACAAAGGACACTTAAGCGACGGATCTTTGGTGGCTGTAAAGCGTCTCAAAGACTGTAACATTGCTGGCGGAGAAGTCCAGTTTCAGACGGAGGTAGAGACTATAAGTCTGGCTCTTCATCGCAATCTCCTCAGGCTTCGCGGTTTCTGTAGTAGCAACAACGAGAGAATCTTGGTCTACCCTTACATGCCTAATGGGAGCGTGGCCTCACGCTTAAAAGGTAAATGTAGTTTCCAAAACCATTTTTTCGGTATTTTTCCGCTCCTTTTCGAGATTTTTAAAGTTTGCTGAAACTGTTGTTAGATCATATCCGGGGAGAACCAGCGTTAGACTGGTCGAGAAGGAAGAAGATAGCGGTCGGTACTGCGAGGGGATTAGTGTACCTCCATGAGCAGTGTGACCCGAAGATTATACACAGAGATGTGAAGGCAGCTAACATTCTATTGGATGAAGACTTTGAGGCGGTCGTTGGTGATTTCGGGTTAGCCAAGCTTCTAGACCATAGAGACTCACATGTCACTACCGCGGTCCGTGGAACCGTTGGCCACATTGCACCTGAGTACTTGTCCACTGGTCAGTCCTCGGAGAAAACTGATGTCTTTGGCTTTGGTATACTACTTCTTGAGCTCATTACGGGTCAGAAAGCTCTTGACTTTGGCCGTTCCTCGCATCAGAAAGGGGTCATGCTCGATTGGGTAAGTCTTCTTTTCTCTGTTTCTTGCTTCATTTCCTAGAATCTTTGGAGGTATTGGTCGCAATTCTGGTTTGGTTTGGTTCGGTTCTGTCTTGCTTCAGAGGAAACTTAAACCAAAATAAATCGAAAATGGGATTCAGAACCGGTCTAGAATTAATCCTCGAGATTGGTTAAATTTCGGTTCTGCGTTCGTGCTTGGTTACAGTTTGATTTGAACTACTTAATGCCGTTAATAGTTTGGTTTGGTAATCTTTGATTTGATTTCGGTTTATTTTGGATTGTAAGCTGAAGAAAGACTAAACCATGATTTGGATTCGGTTTTAGATCTAATTTCGGTTTTAGGATAGCCTTTGGTTCCAGTTCATTAATATAATCTTGAAATTTTGGTTCGGTCTAGATTGGGTTGCTAGTCAGTATCGAAGAAAGACTACATTTCAGTTCGGTTTGGTCGGTTTATTGGTCTAAGAGTGAAACTTGTTCAACATGGCAGGTGAAGAAGCTGCATCAAGAAGGGAAACTAAAACAGTTAATAGACAAAGATCTGAACGACAAGTACGATAGAGTGGAGCTGGAAGAAATCGTTCAAGTTGCTCTTCTTTGCACTCAGTTCAATCCATCTAATCGGCCTAAAATGTCAGAAGTTATGAAGATGCTTGAAGGCGACGGCTTGGCCGATAGATGGGAAGCGTCGCAGAGCGGTGGGGCAAAGTCGCTGCCTCCTCCATTGCCGTCGGGGATGGTGAGTTCATCGCCGCATGCAAGATATTACTCTGATTATATCCAGGAATCGTCACTTGTGGTGGAAGCCATTGAGCTCTCTGGTCCTCGATGAAGACCAATGATCATTCACTTTTTTTTTTCTTGGGTTTGTTTTTGTTTGGCTTTACTTTTTCTTTTTCTTAAACATGTTTATATAGTTGTGGAGTTGAGTGTAATTTACAAGTTTTCTGTAAAAATAATATGTTTTCCTCCGTAATATTTCCTACGTTCCTAAAAGATCTATATTTTAGAGAAAACTTTTGTTTAAAAAATAAAATAATGCAATTTTTGTCAACTAATAATGAAAAATTGTGAAGTTTAAGAAAATTAATTGCATTTCTTAAAATTTTATTGGTTTAAAAATATAGAAAATATAAAATTACAAAAAACTATGCATTTATAGATAAATTTTAATATGTTTTATAAAAAAAAATGATAATTCTAAAACATGGATTTTTTAGGAACGGATGAAGTATATTGTAATTGTTTAAGCTAAAAATTTGGAGACTAAAAATCATTGTGTTAAAAAATACTACAGTATTTTTAAATATAACTAAAAGATAATTTAACTTATCATAAAAAATCTAGAATTTAATTGGCTGTTCAATATATAATAAAGGTATCAAAATTTGAAACAGCTTATACATTTTTTTGTTAAATCATTTTCTATCTATATTAATAAAGTAAAATAAACTCTCCTCTAATCAAACAATCAATGCACCAAAATTTGAAAACTAGTAATTTCTAATATTTTATTTCACATCTTTTTATTTTCATCTTTACTCCAAATATATTAACACATAATCTAAGAGTCCGTAGATAATTTTTCTGATAATCATGCTTTAACTCGACCAATATTTTAACATCACTTATATCATAAAAATCATAATTTTAGTGAAAATACATAATTTAATTTATAAATAAATCATACAAATAAATAATGTTAGGGTAAAATTAAGCATAGCTAAGTATGGTAAAATATTTGAATCGAACTATGTTGTAAAATGGAATGATGCTGTATAATGGAAAGCTAGAGGGTTCACCAACATTTTTGGCTTGTGTGTATTAGTTTTAGAGTTTTTTTTTTTTGTTTATATAGTGTTTTGAATAAGAGGTAGATGCTAGATCATTTAGAATAACCCAGGATTTATTTTCAGTGGTTCAAGTGCAAGCGTATTCATCTCCAGTTGTGAAGAATAAGAAGGAAAAAGTTTTTAATTTAGTGGTACATGTTTTTGGCCAAGTAAAACTTTGTAGGGAATTTAAATAAAATTCAATAATACATATCACCTTGACTTTTAGGACCGATTTAAAAAATTAGGATACTTACTTTGCATACCGCAAATCCAGTGTGCATGTTAAAAATATAATTAAATGTTAAAAATTCAAATTAGCTTCATGTCATAAAACTAAAATGATATTAAATTAGATTAAACGCTGAATAAAATTTAAATTGTATCACGGATAGTTAATTATAACTTAGTTGAGAATCTTTATTTTGCAATGAGATCTTTTAAATGTCCAACATTCACAACTTCACCAATAATACATCTAAAGCACAAAACATTAGAATGAAATGGTGAACAAATAGATCATAAATAGGACACATTAATAAAAACACAATATGATATATAAAATTCACAGACTAAGACTTCTTTTCATATTGACGTCCCAATATTTTTTTTAAATTCCTTGAAATAATGATTTGTCAACTTTTTCGGATAATCATCATAAGATATGATTTCAGCTATTTTATAGAAATTTATCTTAAAAGGCAGAGGATTCGTTCAATATTTTGTGGTATAATCACCGAAGATACAATTACTAAAAATAAAAGACCCCTCTTAAGAAAGCTTATCTCGGGAATTGTCAAAATAACATTTATCAATAGAAGCATGAATCATAGTTCTCTAAAATTAAATTGCAAAATAAGTGACTAACACCAAATTGTATAATTAATGTTAATCAATAATGAAAGAAAATTACTATACTTACAAAGGTATAAACCAACATCAATTCAATTGAATTGATATTTGATTTTTTTTACCGATTCTAAAGATTTAACACCTTCACTTTAATTTTGTAGCAATCTGTAGCCGACTCAATATCTCTAATATGAACATAAGTGAATCGGACTTCGTTTAAAAAAAAAACATCATTTGAACGTTTTTTTGATCAAAAATAAAGATGAAGTTTTGTAAGTTTTTTGTGTATTGTCCATCAAACATATGACGAGAATATATACTATCATAGTACAGAGTCGGAATATTAATATAATACAATATTAAGATGAATACTAAGATAAAGTTGGCATCATAGTTCTCTATGTTAGTACTTACTTACTATTATAACATAGACTAAGATAAATATCACTTACACATTATATGTACTATTATTAAACTATAAATTATGATAACATATAGATTATGTTCCACATCCATTAAAAAAATATGATTTAAAATATCTATTAACAAATGTCAAAGTTAAAAAATTTAACAAAATAATTATATATGCAATTAAAAAGTTTGAATAATTTTATTATTTAAATTAATAAATTATTTACTCAGCTAAAAATTAATAATAAACTATTTAGACCGCTAAAAACTAATAATAAACATATGACAAATACGCAAAAAACCAAAATCATGGATTACATGAAAAATAAACAAAATCAAAATAATTAGATATCTAATTACAAAATTTGATACAATTATATTATTTAAATTAACAAATTGACGACTCAATTAAAAACTAATAATACATTAATAGCTCAACTAAAAACTAATAAAAACATGATAAATACGCAAAATAACCTTATGGAGAATATGAAAAATTAGTAAAATCACTTCTTAAATAATATTATAGAAGATATATATTTCAACCCAAAAAAAAATATCCACAAAGATTTTATAATCATGTTATGAGAACCAAAAGCCAAACTATCTCTTTTACAAAAATATCCAGCTAGTAAATCTCCTCAAACACTTTCATTCCTTGGATTTGCTAGTTCTTTGATCGATAATTAGTTTTGGAAAGAAAAAAACTTTAGCTGGATATTGCCAGCTCTGGGAAGCACTTGCAGGTCTGTGCAGAATGTCAACTTTGCTTTTGCACTAGCATGAATATTAACCAGCTCAAGACATGGCAATTTCTCGAGGAATTTTTTCATTTGCCCCAGCTCTCCTTTAGTTCCGCATTAGTCGATTATCTCTAGGATTTTCACATGACATGAGGATAGGAATGAATATTCCGACAAGCATTCACAAATTATAGGTTCAGATTCTTCTCCATATTCATCATAGAAGTGCAAGGGTCCCTAAAATAGAAACATGGATGATCAATAGATGAAGTCTTCATTCAACATTTAGTTTTGAGATATGAAGAGCTTTCATATACCTTGATGACAAGAGTCTTTAGATTTGGAGACTTTTTAAGCAGTAGTGGCAGAAATTTCCAACTCGTACACGAGTGTTGGAACTCAGTTGCAATAGATACACGAGATAGTTTTTCGAACAGTTCAGCAAATGAAAATAATACCTGAAAAGGAAAAACAAACTAGTCATCAACTCCAACAACTACAGTCTTTAATCAGATAATCGAAACCTCAAGAAATATTTTCATTTTATAAGAAAAAAGACAGGAAAGTTAAAAGAATTTCTTATTCATGTTCTCAAGATGAAAAGAAAAAGTACCTTTGAGGTTCCAAAAGACGACAGGTCGAGGATCTCGAGATTTCTTAACCCTTCAATCAGATTCATTGGATTGCCTTCATTAAAAGATCCCCTAAACTCAAGAGAAAGCTTAGCTTCGATAAGGGAGTGGAGATTGACAATAGGCAAGTCTTGAAGTATCAAAAGAAAAGCTCCAAGGAAGACTATATGCGATTGCACCTTTACATGAAAGAGTGAGTCTCTCAAGAGTAGTACACGAAATAGTTAGACACTGTCTCGCATACCAAGGGCAACCAAGTAAGGTTAATTCCTCAAGCACATGACAAGCAGAAAGAAGAGCTTCAAACTCGAAACCAGAGAACCGAACACGAAAAAGAAACAGAGTCTTAAGAGAAGGAAGATAAGCATTCTCAGGAACCATAGCAAATTTAACGAGGCTTCCTAGTTTCAGTTTAACAATTGTCTTGCAAGTGAATATCTCTAAAGGCATTGTAATCACATCTTTAGTGAGTGTGTCCAGATCAAGATCAAGATCCAAGATACCACGGATCAGCACATTGATCATCCAACGATTGATATGAGCTGGTTCAACACTCTGTCGGATTTTCATAGAGAATCTCTTAATGGTAGAATCACTAGACACAACCAATACTCTGTCGACGAAGTCTATGAAACTCATGTTACTTTTGGGTTTCCAAAAGTCAACTTCAACTTCAACGAAGATGAAGATTCGGACTCATGGCAAACAGATTCCTCCATCTCTTTGAGAAAACAGAAGTTAATGCAGCTTCTTTTGTCGGAAGAAAAGATAGAATTTGGCAAACAGTCTCATCAGGTAAATCGCTGATCCTATCCATTTTTTTCGCCTAGAAAGCCTAGAGTCCCCGACAAAGGCTGTGGAGAAACAAAGAAAACTAACACGTAAAGAAAAAACTATGATTTAGGGTTGTCGGGTTTTATTGTATAATTTGAGGTTTGGTCTTGTTTTTTTTTTTTGGTAAAAATGTTAAAATTTTATACCATTTTCAGTTTTTTACAAAATTTACAAAGAGACACTAGTAGTAGAGAAAGGGAAAAAAAATCTAAACAACACAGGGAAGAAGAAGAAAAGGCAACATCAAGAGACTTAAAGAACAATCAAACAATCTTAACTCATAGAACTAAGAAGCATAGCAGAAGCTAGAGATTGACCAAATGAATGCATTGCCAAATGGAGATGACACCTTTGATGAAATATGAGACCACGCTGCAGTAGAAATTGGCTTGCCTGCTAACGCTGCTCCAAATGATTGATGCCATCTCCGGACAGCTTTGCAAACCTCAGTCGAAGAAACTCAATCCTCCAACCACCACCAGCAGTAGGAAATTGAGCTTCAAGAACTCCTACCACTACTCTTACCAAAAAGCTCTAGATGCGCCCACTGGGAAGTTCCACCTAAATCTCCAAAAGTTACCATTATTCGGTTCGGCTTCAGAACTAATGCGAACCATAGCAAAAACCGGGTGCAGTGAGAGCCACATTCTGATTTTGTTCTTCCAAACCTACGATTAGACTATGGATAAGCCCACCATTGTGAACCAAAAGATTCAACACTGGTGCTGGGATGACATATCCAAACATGAGGCTCCCTCGACGAACTGTCCCTCCCATGACCCACAAGAGGTTAAGAAACGCCGCCTCATGCTAAGCCCGAGAACCGGACCTATTTCCAAGAGCAACGCCAAAGCTACACTAACGTGGGAGAGCCGGTGAGCAACTCCGATGAACCGGAAAGGAAGACCATCCAAAAATAAACAACCGATGCAAAACGAACACCAAAAGTGGCGAAGACCGAGAGTGACAAGTTGGAGTAACCGCCGGAGGAGACCAAGAACAGGTCATAGACGGCCCGCCTCAACTCCGAGAACGGCAGCGGTACACGAACAACACAGCAGCAGTAGCTACTACACAACAGCCAACACAACCACGAGCTCGTCTCCGGAGAATCTCCGAAGTCCAACAGAACCGGAGAAGGTAGGAAGGTCTCACCTACTCGACCCGAGAAAACGAAACCACCTACGCCGGAAAACTCCTCACCAACCCGAAGCAAGACACCAAGCCACCGAATCTAGAGAGAGGAGACACCCACACACGACCACGCGCTCCCACCGCCACAGAGGAAACATATCTAGAAATTGAAAACATATATCTACTCCACTCCGCAACACAAAAGCCGACTTCACCGCCAGTACACCCAAGAACCAACCTCGTCTCGACACCACCACTCCACCAAGAGATACCTGAAGGTCACTCACCGAGGTAGAGATTCCTCCGTTTCTGCTCAGCTTCATCACAACAGGGTCGGAAACATATCAGCAGGGAAGGATAGACCAGTGAGGAAGCAAGAGATAGAAAGGGAAAAAGAAAACAAGACGCCTTTTTTTGGTCTGGTTTTAAAAACTAAATCAAACCAAATTCTAAACCAAACAAATAACTATCCCCTAAACATTATTTAGAAAATGATTTTTTAAAGTTTTGTGTGTCATCACTGCATTCATTTTGAAAAAGGAAAATGTTATATAGGTTACTTAAAGAGATATAATATGGATTCCATCTATCATGACATGCACAAATTTACTGATAAAACTTTGATTTTTGGTAAGATTCTTAAGATAAGATAGTTACATAATTTGATTGCATACCATAAATGTAGATTATATTTATAGTTATTATTAAAATTCTAAAAAAATAATATAACTTTAAATATCATTTTTTAATAAAGTGAATTTATGATAAAAGAACTAAGTAATTTCGTATAATTATTTCTATTCATGAAATTATTAAATAATTTTAACAAATAAACTATGAAAATTTTAATTAAAGTTTAAATTTTATGAATAATTAAATATTTAAGTAATATTTGGATCCAAAGGTATTAATGAGTTTTTAATGTATTAAATTTAGTTGGATTTAAATGTTATATAATAATTGTTGTGTGGTGATTATTTATTTATTGACATAAATAAAATAAATCAATTTTTTAGATATGATAGAATTTAAACAAAAATATGCCCAGAACTATAGTCTTAAATATATAAACTAAGATAGATGAAATTGTTCATTTTAATTTAATTTTACTTAACTAAACCAAAAATTAAACTAAATATTGTTAAGTCAAATGGAAAAATAAATAATAACTAACTATTTATGATTTTATTCTTTATTTTTAAATGGAAAATTACCACAAATATCATATTTATAGTACCACTTTTCATATTAATTTTACTTAACTAAACCAAAGACATCTATACTTCTAGGGTTAACAAATCTGGACTTATGGTTTGGAGTTGGGGTGGAGTAGAGTTTTTGGAATGTGAAATTTATGATTTTAATAAATATATAAATAAATACTTAAAAATATAAAATAGTTTCATCAAAAATTATAAAAAAATTCAAATTGGAAAAAGTATAATACGAAAAACATAAAAAAAATTATTTTTATTTATTTATTAAATAATAATTATATATATATATATATATATATATATATATATATATA
>NC_027748.1:27746707-27748015 GCF_000695525.1 Brassica oleracea var. oleracea | reverse complement strand
TTTGAAAATATCTGTTTAGTGGTGGTAAAGATAAATAATGATACCATGAAAATGGTAAACATGAAATTCTCCTTTTTTAAATTAATAAAATGAAATTATATTTATACATATAATTATTTTGAAAGATTTATTTCTGTGTGCAGCACATGAAACCGCCTAGTGTAACATTAGTTATGAAAATGAATTAAAAGTCATATGTATCAAACTTACTTTTTGGGTTTTATAAAAAAAAATCCTCAATTAAGGTAGATGAGATGTTTTGGAGGCTGAAGAGTAGGGTTCTATGGCTGAGGGAAGGTGATCGAAACTTAAAATACTTCCATGCTTTGGTGAAGCAAAGAAGAGCAAGAAATATGATCACACAACTCCTAGATGAGAATGAAAATGTGGTGGAGGATGAGGAAGGATTAGTAACCATTGCAACTAGCTATTTCAGACAAATATTTGAGTCTACTAATCCGGAAGATATAGCTAATGCGTTGGTGGAAGTCCCGACATCGGTTACTGGGGCAATAAATGAGGATCTTACAAGACCAGTCACTGAATGAGAGGTAAAATTAGCGCTTTTTGCGATGCACCCAGAGAAAGCATCCGGGCCAGATGGCATGACAGTCCTCTTCTACCAGAAGTTTTGGGATATTGTCAAAGAGGATTTAACTCGGATGGTTAACCAATTTCTTTTCGAAGGGAGAATGGCGCAGGGATTAAATGACACCAATATCTGCCTGATCCCTAAGACGAATAAGCCGAATGAGATGTCAAAGTTTAGGCCCATCAGTCTATGCAATGTCAGCTATAAGATTATATCTAAGGTCTTATGCCAAAAATTAAAGAAGGTTCTACCACAACGGATATCTGAGACCCAGTCAGCATTTGTTGCTGGAAGACAGATAACAGATAATATCATGATAGCTCAGGAGATGTTTCATGCGCTGCGGACAAAACCTGGGGGACGTGTTAAGAGAATGGCCATAAAAACTGATATGAGTAAAGCATATGATAGGATGGAATGGTCATTCATTGAGGCTGTTATGAGGAAGATGAGATTCTCGGATATATGGATTGGTTGAATTATGAGATGTATTACCTCGGTCAAGTACAAAGTTCTTATGAATGGAGAGCCGAGGGGAAATATTGTCCCAGGTAGAGGTTTACGTCAAGGAGATCCTTTGTCTCCTTTCATATTTATTCTATGCACGGAAGCGCTCGTTAGCCTTCTTAATCATGCAGAGAACCAAGGGAAGATAACGGGGATGCGGGTCGCACGTGCCAGCCCCTCGGTATCACACCTTCTCTTTGCTGATGATA